>NC_056432.1:67279806-67444806 GCF_018296145.1 Oncorhynchus tshawytscha
CTCTCCTAACCCTCTGACCCCACACTACCCCTCCCCCGCACATCCTCAGTCAAGCCCACCCCAGAGAGGCGCTTCAGTTTTAACACTTTATGTGCTGTTGTTTAGACAGGCCTCTGGATCGACTGCTCCTGGCTCCTGCTGAAAAGGTATTTTCTGGGCCACTGCTGAGGGACTGAGCGGGAGAATTACAGGAGGTATGGCTTGATTGGCTACACTTTATTTCAGTGATTTGTCCCATTTCATCATTTTGGAGTGTGAGCTCACCTTTGGTGGCATAGTTCCTGTAAATTCAGGTATTGCTACTGTATAACCCTTTCAGACTAACTCTATCTCTCATAAGATACAGAGCACCACAGACTGTGGTGCACACACACTGAGGCACACGGCGATGGTGGGGTCTCTGGAGTGTGATGGTCTGTTGGTTAATGTCTCCTACTGTATAACCCATTCAGACTAACTCTATCTCTCATAAGATACAGAGCACCACAGACTGGTGGGGTCTCTGGCGTATGATGGTCTGTTGGTTAATGTCTCCTACTGTATGTGTGTCAGGAGCTCAGTGTTGCCCTCAGAGTCTCAGGAAATACTGGGGTGGATGTATTAGCCAGGCCAGGAGGTTATAAGTCCAATATATAGATGCCACTTTCTATGACCAGCAATTGAACCAGGGCCAAGACATAGCAGGTGTATACTGTGTGTGCGTACGTGCATGTGGGTGTAAAGGTGCCTGTATGCTTATTTGCGTGCATATGCGCATATGTGTGTGCGCGTATGGTGTGTGTGTGTGTGTGTGTGTGTGTGTGTGTGTGTGTGTGTGTGTGTGTGTGTGTGTGTGTGTGTGTGTGTGTGTGTGTGTGTGTGTGTGTGTGTGCATTCTCGCGTATGTGTGCTTCCCTGTGGGAGAACCAAGTAGTTACTGTTTCCCTCCACGCGAGTGAGTTTAATTCTGATAGATAGTGAGACCTCCCTCTGTGGCATAAGTACCTTCAACAAAGCATCACTAACATGTTTATTGGCTTTTAAAGGCTTCTTTTCCCCACAAGTATATAAAGTGTAAGCTACGGTGCATGAGGCTGTTGCTTAGAAGTGACCTATATTTTCCACACTTTGGTTATCATGCATCTATGGCAATTGCTGCATGGAATAACATTCATTTTCCCCTCACTTTGGTCAATCAAACTAAATCACTGTTTCTAATGTTGAAGTTGTGTCTCGCATTTCTTATAGGAGATTTAAGAGATATAGGAGAACCGTTGTGGGTAGAAAATGAGGCCATTTCTTCCTGCAAACGACAGTCAAGTCAGCTCATGTACTATCCTCTCTGCGCTGTCTTTCCTCTTAAAGTTTAAGTAGAGTGCAACATATTTAAATCAACTGGCTCGAAATCATGTTTTTTAAATGACTAAATGATCTGTTCCTCCCAGCAGGCTGTCCACATGAACACCCCATAAGCATATCTCAATTTGAATCTACTGCATTATTCCCTATGGTAAACAGTAGATGTCGATTCCACTTTCTCCGCTTCTGACTCCGAGACAGCCATTTTGAACACAAACTCCATTTATTAAGAAAATCTATCTGTACTGAATGGCCGTTAAGGGTCTATTTTAACTGAGCACAATGCATATATTCATACTGGTGGTGGTATGATATCACGCCTGGTTTGAAATGAGACTTGCAGCCAGTGTTATCTGATGGAAGTGTGTCTATGTTAAGCCATGGTGCTAATAGATAGTAAGGGATTGTGGTGTACATTTTCCAAGTATGACGCACGGCAGACTTTTCCTTGTGTCCACCCCCAAACGGCCACTCCCTCCCCCTCCAACCGCCAACACAGTGGAGAACTTTAAATCCAGACAAGTGTCTTCTCTATTACAATTCAAACAGCGGGGGCTGTCTCCTCCTGATGTCAGTGTCCCTCTTTCTCTCCATACCATGTGTCAACATACCAAGATAGGAACCTCTACCAAGGGACCTTTGTAATACTGTATTCCAGAAAGCCAAAATCCTCGAGCTAAAGTATGTATTTGTCATCATTCATAAACTCTAAAATGGACAAATTTAACACTTTGATTTTACCGCTCTTGATAAAACATTATGGTTTCCCCAAGTGACATCCTTCTTCCCTCTAATCCCTCTGCAATACATGTAGACAATGAGTCAAACACACACACACATGCACACACACACACACACACACACACACACACACACACACACACTCTCTCTCTCTCTCTCTCACTGTACATAGTGAAAACAAGCTCAGGAAATTGTAGCGAATGAGCCCTTAAAAGTAATGGATGGTGTGTGGTGCTCTGCGCTAAGGGTAGCCTTGGTGACTGAGAGCCTATTGAACACAGAGCAGTGAGTGTGTGTATGTGTGTATGTGTGTGTGTGTTGAGAGATCTTAGAGTACCATCATTCATTTCAACAAGATTGTGTCATAGAACCTTCCCCCATTCCCTGATGTATACAGTAAATGGTTTGATACAGTGGTGTGGATCCTAATATATCCTGCTCTTCTATTGGCCTACCCATCCCTTCACACTCATCCAGTCTTGCTTAAGGTGAGATGGAGGGGCTGATAAGTCACAGGCAAAATCGCCCACTGTTTTCTAAGAAAACCTGTTAGGATTCACCTAAGAAAAGTCTCCAAATAAGTGTGTCACTGTCCGTTGCCTAGCTGGCTTATACACAAGTGGTGGTTCCATGAGTCGTAGGAGAGAATAGATCAATCCATTAAAGGGATTCACACTCATTCAAACAACACTGGTTACTGTAGTGACAGTAATATTTTTACATAATGAGTGTTGGGTTGTGTTGGAGGAAATGATGGTTGAAGTGACTAATTATGTATACATTCCAATCAGAACTGACTAGTCCAAATGCTATAATGTACTGTACATATATGCATTTTCTCTCTTGCTCCCATTCCAAATTGTATATAAAGTAGTCAGGAGTTTAGTAACAATGAAGGTCTGTTCCTTAGTTCATTCATTTGTACAATCTCCAGGTGGCAGGAACGGATCTCCAGACTGTCTAGAATGCTGATTTATACTGACTGACCTTGACTTCAGGCGTGGAGCGAAAGCTCGAGAAACTATAGGGCCTCTCTACCCGTGAAAGAGATAGAACATTTAGAAAACGCTGACGTCATTTTCAGTTTATAACCTGTGGAAGAATGTGTATGTGGCAGTACTCTTGCAATAAACGCTGTTACCTGACTTTTAAGACTGGTCTCGATCTATTTCATGCATAATTAATGAATTTACAACTCATTAATGAAATAGAGAGAGTGCGAATTTGATTTTGGCTACAAAACATATAGGAATTTAGAATTCCTCTAACAGGTTGATAATATCAAACATTTACCCATTAATGAACATCCCTTAGGAGGTAACACAGAAATAACACATTTGTAACGTGAAACACAGAAATTTCCCAGCACGTCTGTGGTCATGTCCTTTAATTGAGGTTGTATTCTGAAAGGGACCTTTGGAAGAGTTTGAGCCTGCTGAAATCAGGTGAAGTCGCCAGCTTCCTCGTCTGTTAGCCTGACCTTGACGTTGAGATAATGAACCTGGGTGATAGCATCAGCCCAGCTCTCTGAATCTCAAGTGAGGGCTTTATGTCCCCAGAATGGCAGGTCAAACCTGGCTTTGTACCAGCGACTTTGGACTAGAGCAGACAATACTGTACAGCCACCTCTTTGGTGCTTGGGAGCACTGCATTTACACTTCAATGTTGCTGTTTATAATCTCTGCCTGTCCTGTCTCTGTGTCTGTCTCAGTCCCAGTTTTTGTCCGTCTCTCCCTTTCTCTTTGTATCTCTCCATCTTTCTCATTATCTCTCACAGTGTGTGTTTTTCTCTCCCCATCATCTCCCTCTCACTTCTCTTTTTCTCCATGAGTGACTTCATTGGCCCTTCAGTTGACATCTCCTGCCTGAGTGCCTTGGCCTTGTTCGTGTGACAGACTCATTTTCAGCCTAGCGTCAAACGACTGGCAGTTTAATCTCTCAGCTGGAGAATACAGGGACGTGGGCGGTGTGTCTATGTGTGAGTGGCAGAGAGTATCGTATCATATCTTTATTTACTTGCCAGAGGTTGAACAGGCTTGGGAGCATCTGATCGAGTGTGTTTTTATATGGCTAACTATGCTACGCCACGTAAAGAAAATGGCAGGGGCTTCTCTAAAACCCAGTTTACAGGTTAGTTAAACACTCTTTTCCTATCTGGGCTGCTCAAGCATAAGATGGAGGACATAAACCAAATACTTCGGCTTCCTCTTCAAGCGAATGTTTTCAGTGCAAACGAACAACGGAAAATGTTAAACATTACCCCCCTCTCCTCCTCCCCCCTCCACCATCTTAAACCCGGGGCTAATTCATAGGCCCATTGATTACCCCGGGGAATTCTTTTATCTCCCCCCATTTCATTCCTGAAACACGCGGCAGACATTTTAATGGCTGCACTTTCATCATCTGTCAGATATTTAAATGTGGAAACGTATGTGTGTGTGTCGAGGACAGACTGCCGAGGCCTTCGGCGATCACTGCATGTCAATCTTTAATGCCCAGAGATATGGACGAGGCTTTGACCCCTCACTCTGTCGTCTCGACTCTCCCTCACATAAATTGACCTCCTGATAATCATTTCCTGGGTCTATCTGCAGTAACGAGTGTTCCATAGCACTCTGCTCTCACGTGACCCATAGAGATCCATTAGAGGTTGAGGAATTGACCCCGTCGTTGCAGTCCCATGGACCGTGGAGCATGAAGCTTCCCCCTCCTGACATAATGTGCTGCCGTTAGACTGTCATGGCAGGTGAATTTCACTCAAGCTGTTATGACCATGAGCGTCACTGGAATGGCATGTAATAGAATGGACAACCAGTGGTCTAATGGTTATTACTAGAGTAGCTCATTCACTATCCCTGCTGCTTCTCTGGGTTAGAGGTTGTAGCTATGACTGAAGAGACAGAGAGAGACAGACAGATGCATTGAGACCAGTAGAGGCTGGTGGGAGGAGGAGCTATAGGAGGACGGGCTCATTGTATTGGCTCAACTGGAATAAATGGAACGGAGTCAAACATGTGGTTTCCATATGTTTGATACAGCTACATGAACTACATTCCAGCCATTACCATGAGCCCATCCTCCTAGTGCTCCTACCACCAGCCTCCACTGACACACATCTTTCCAAACAGCCCATGTAGCAGCTGCTATGTGTCTGACGTGAACATTACAGTATGGGATAGAAACATTACGGTACTGAATAGAGGGAGTCCATAAGGCCTATAATATGTGTATCAGTAATTGCTACCAGTTTTTGGCACCAGCACCTTATTGTTCTGATGTCTTACTCTATTGTTTACTGTCGCTTGGCTGGTTGGTGCGGCCTCCTCTTTCCGTATCAGGGTGCACCGCAGCAGTGTTATACATATGGTCACACACCTGGTCCACAGCAGTGTCTGTTTACAGATGACCATACGCTTCCTACAGGGTTCAGCACCGGCCCCGCTCATCCTTCCTACATTGTTCAGCACCGGCCCTCCTACAGGGTTCAGCACCGGCCCCGCTCATCCTTCCTACAGGGTTCAGCACCGGCCCTGCTCATCCTTCCTACAGGGTTCAGCATCGGCCCCGCTCATCCTTCCTACAGGGTTCAGCACCAGGGGCCCCGCTCATCCTTCCTACAGGGTTCAGCACCGGCCCCGCTCATCCTTCCTACAGGGTTCAGCACCGGCACCGGCCCCGCTCATCCTTCCTACAGGGTTCAGCACCGGCCCCGCTCATCCTTCCTACAGGGTTCAGCACCAGGGGCCCCGCTCATCCTTCCTACAGGGTTCAGAACCGGCCCCGCTCATCCTTCCTACAGGGTTCAGCACCGGCCCCGCTCATCCTTCCTACAGGGTTCAGCACCGGCCCCGCTCATCCTTCCTACAGGGTTCAGCACCGCCCCGCTAATCCTTCCTACAGGGTTCAGCACCGGCCCCGCTCATCCTTCTTACAGGGTTCAGCATCCTACAGGGTTCAGCACCGGCCCCGCTCATCCTTCCTACAGGGTTCAGCACCGGCCTCGCTCATCCTTCCTATAGGGTTCAGCACCGGCCCCGCTCATCCTTCTTACAGGGTTCAGCACCGACCCCGCTCATCCTTCCTACAGGGTTCAGCACCGGCCCCGCTCATCCTTCCTACAGGGTTCAGCACCGGCACCGGCCCCGCTCATCCTTCCTACAGGGTTCAGCACCGCTCATCCTTCCTACAGGGTTCAGCACCCGCTCATCCTTCCTACAGGGTTCAGCACCGGCCCCGCTCATCCTTCCTACAAGGTTCAGCACCGGCACCGCTCATCCTTCCTACAGGGTTCAGCACCGGCTCCGCTCATCCTTCCTACAGGGTTCAGCACCGGCCTCGCTCATCCTTCCTACAGGGTTCAGCATCTTCTCTGCCGTTCCATATCCCGATCTCCGCTTTCCTTTCATGTGCTTTATTTATTTTTATTCCTCTGCTTTACCCCATCTCTTCTTCTCTGTTCTCTAATTCTTTTCTATCCTCTGCTTCGTTTTCTCTATCCAATCCTCTCTCTCCACTGGATGGCATTTGCCATGCTAATAGAAAGCATCTCTCTGGTAAATTACAACCAGAATATTCCTATGGCTTCCGATGTGTTCTGTCAGAGTGCTGGGAGAGTGGGATAAATCTGATTGGAGAGAAAACCCCTTGAACCTCCTGATCCCTCCTTCTCTCTCTAAGTGTATACACCCAATTAGCTCAAGATGCAAATTGTGCTTAATTAGTTTCTTTAATCCTTTCAGGGGCAGTGGCCACACACCACCAGTCCTTAAATGAACGCCTAATCCTTCTGGGGGCACCTCTAATCTTTTCATATTAAAAGCTAAATAGTCAAATGTGAATATTGATCTAATTACACATGGATCACTCCTGTGCCGGCAGCAAATTAAATGTGCATTCCATTTTCTTGGATGCTGTTAGAGGCATTGAGAAAGCTACGAAATCCACTTGGAGTGATGAGGAATTCCATTAGAATATCATTGGGGTTTTTTCTCTCTCTTTTTGATGCATAAATAATCTATCCGATATCGTCCCTGCTCTGCTTGTCAAAATGAATATGTATTCAAGAGGGCAAATGTAGAATACCTACATAGCATTTGAAAGAATGAGCAGCAAAGAAATCAAATCAAATCAAACTGTATTGGTCACATACACATGGTTAGCAGATGTTGTTGCGAGTCTAGCGAAATGCTTGTGCTTCTAGTTCCGACAGTGCAGTAATATCTAACAGTAATCTAACAAGGCAGTGCTCAAGGAGACAAGGCAGTGCTCAAGTGTCTGTCATTTTTTTTCACTATACAGTCTGTCCCTCAGATCTATTGAGATTGGAGATGCTTGCTGTCCCCAGTAAGGGGAGGTCAAGTGCTCTGGCCAGAAGGGTTAGAGGTTAGGGTGAGTCAGTGGTTAGGGAGAAGCAAATCTCTCTGACATCCTTCACATAGTGTGACTCAGTCTTTGCATCACTATTCAGCGATGCAACCTTTATATCAATAGACGTTATACTATGTTTACTATGATGACTCACAGACTGGACACTGTACAAGGGTCCAGAGACCCAGAGAACTTTAAGAATACATGAATGTCACTATTTATAGGACTGTATGTACTTTGGAGGTACTCAAAGACCACACCACAGACCATGCTCTGTCACTCAACATGTCTAAAAAACAATAGTGGAACATAACATGTAAGCCAACCGAGTAGGATTTACCCAATGGACTGCAGTGCACTGAGCTGGAAATGCTCATTTGTTTTGCTTTTGCACTTACATTTTTGTGCTGATGTCAGGTTTCCAGGCACATATGGGGTTGGCTTAGAAGAATTCCACAGCTGTATGTCTGAAAAAAGGAAAGATTATCTAAATTTGTGAAGTAAAATATTGAAACACGGCTCAACCCTTGTCTTAGAACCTCCAGATCTCTGCAGGAAGGCTGAAAACCTCATGTGCAGAGCTCATAAGAGATAAAGCTATCTCAAAGAAACATTCTGTTAGAGATGACCTGATATGGGGGGGGCAGGTAGCCTAGTGGTTAGAGTGTAGCGCCAGTAACCAAAAGGTTGCTAGATCGAATCCCTGAGCTGACAAGGTAAAAATGTGTTGTTCTGCCCCTAAACAAGTTCATAGGCTGTCATTGTAAATAGGAATTTGCTCTTAACTGACTTGCCTAGTTAAAATAAATCAGTTTCCTGCTATTTGTAACTTTGTATAACTTTTAACCTCCCACAGTTCTTTCTTTTACTTTTGGGGGGTAAAACTGAAGCCTAGATTAGAGAAAGGACACGAGCAGGATATGGGGTTGAGAGGATGTGGGAGGGTGTGAGCAAGTGACCTACAAAAATGATAAGAGAGAGAAGGGAGAGTTCTGTGGTAAACATTATGGAAATTCAGGGTTTTGTAGAGACTATAAATAATGAACCATTTTTGTTCTTACCGGAATCCGCATGACGACCTGATGATTAAGAAGTGTGTTTCATTATCAAATGTCTCACTGAAGGCGCTGATGGCAGGGAAAATGAGCCACCACCAAATGAGCGAGGTGTGAGTTTGTCTGTGGAGTTGGACTTCAATGCAGAGAATAACCTGCTCAGGGGTGATTTCCCTTTCTATATGACTGTTTCCTTAGGCATTAGCTGATTTATTGTTCTGATTAGTTTCCAACGACACACACTGACGTACATGCATGACAATCCTGCCCTTACATGCTTGCACACATACACTGTACATACACAGCCAATTGAGAAGCATGCATCTCCAAGGCTTGAGACTCTAAAGCTAATTAGCTTAATATAGGACACACTTAACTTTTGGGGATTTTAAGATATAGATTTTCTGAGACATGTACTTCTAAGAGGAATATTTTGCATACCAGCACTTGATTGGGGATTTGCCTGCTAGCTGTAATCAATAGGCTTTCTGTGAAGAGGCAATGCTAGTTCATACGTTCCCATGTCTGACCCCTTCTACTTGTTATTATGGGTTAACCATAGTGGGTGAGGAGGGTATGTCTATGGGGTGAGCTATAACCTAAAAAAACAACTACCCTGGAATCTATGGGGGGCAGTGGGGAGAGCTTAAGAGTAGTCAGCAGCATTAAAATGTCGATACCTCCAACCAGACCCGTCAAACTCTGAGTGCTCCAACTCCCAGCCTGTCAGCGTTATCTCTCGGAGGGGAGAAGAGAGGCTCCAGGGAGAGGCTATCGCTATGCGCTGGTTCAGGATCAGATTTTCTTATCTCACTGCCTGACCTCACTGTTATATGATAGAATGTGAAAGTTAACCTGGATCAGGGCCTAGGGGCAGCCTGGGCCCATACCAGGGGGATATGGTGTTTCACTGTGTTCCTCGTCTCCCCACACCTCACACACGCACATGCATACACACACATACACCTCCCTGTGAGATATACTGATAGGGAGGATTCCCAAGGCTAGAGACAGATCTGGTGTCTGGAGATGTTGGTTTGTAGAGTAATAAGGTCAAGTGAAGTGATGCACACAGACATGAGGCAATGGGCATCTCAAGATGATAGACGTCTCTCTGCTTCAAACCTCCTCTACCCCCCCCCCACACACACACACACACACACATTTATCCTGTGGCTATATGTATTTGTGTACTCCTGGAGCAAGGACAGAGCTGTCCCAGCAGGTGAAATCTCTCTCACTATGTCTCTCTCTCTTTGTCTGTCTATCTGTGTCTCTTTCTCTCTCTTTTACACACACACACAGATACCCCCCCCCCCATACACACACACACAACGCAGGTAAACGTTTACACAGCACAGGGCTGTAACCCTCAGCAGATGTGTGGGAGGACTCGGTGTTCAGGGTCCACTGGGAGGATCTGAACATGCACACTTAGCTGTCTAAAGGTTAATGAAATTACACAGGGGTATGTAGCGTACCGCACCACAGCTACAGGCTGCAGGCTTGAGACACACAGAGAGGAAACAGAAACCTGAGGAGGACAGGCTTTAACAGGCTCTGGTGTGGCTAAACGGCATGTGTGATACAGCGCTGTATATTTCTCAGTGATAATGGTATTGAGAGGTACAAGCATCGTGTTTGTGATTGACTACAGTATAAAGGTATGCAAAGGTATTCTGTGAATTTGCTTGCAAAACACATTTATCGGAACTACATTGAGCAGCTCTTTCTTTACAATGTCACTTTTGTTGTAAACCAATGTAGCCTATTTCTGCCCTTCTCAATAGCTAGGGACTAACATTATATCCAGGCTCTGCCCGCCTTCGGCAGGCTCTCTGGGGACAGGGTGACGGTCGAGTCCCTTCTCCTGCTGCTATCGTTCTGTCTGGACCATCTGTGAGTGCTCTCCTCTCCTTCTCCATCTACCCCTCTACGTTCAGCTGGATCCTGACCCCCTCTCACAGGCCCCCCCCAACTAGTCGCATCCTGCTCCCCTGCCCCTGCCCCTTGTCACTGGTGCCTGAGGAGTTTGGGGGGGGTACACAGAGGGTGCACAGTGGACTGCTCAGCTGTCTGTGAGCTTCAACAGGGGTCCATGTCCAGGTGCTGACAGATCCTCTAATGTGTTTATGTGTGTGTGGGCATGCATAGGTGTGTCGGGCATGCCATGTTAACCCCCTCTTAACCACCCTCTTCCCCTTTCCCTTACTCACACAGCTGTTTTTCCCGTACTCAAGCTGTAGAGGGCCTCTCCACTGCTCAGAACATCTCTTAGGACCTCACAGACACACAACCTCCCCCATCCCTAACACCACTCCCTTTCAAAGAATATCTGTGGGGTCGGGGTAAGCTTCTCATTGTACCTCAGTTAGACCCTGCCACTCATAGATTGGTCATGGATACAGCTGTGCAGTGTAGGCATGCAGATGTGGTACCCACAATCACACATTCTGTAGAGCTCCAGAGTGGATCTTTTTATTTCATTCTGTGGATATGATGGAGCCACACAAGTTTAGTTTTCTCATGTGTTTTAGCTTTTGTTGTTCTATTTGACATCTTGAATACATTCCTAATGAGATTTTCACGTTTCTGAGTATCAAATTTTCTTAGAACAGTATTTTTTATTCAATAATAAGGGGGTATTATGTTGTAATACAACAAGCTTTCTAGTAATCCAATAACGTTTATTGTGGTATTGTCACACCCTGGTCTAAGTATTTTGTGCTTTTCTTCATGTATTGGGTCAGGCCAGGGTGTGGCATGGGGTTTTTGTATTGTGGTGTGTTTTGTCTTGGGGTTTTGGTGTGTATGTATTGGGATTGTAGCTAGTGGGGTTATCTAGCAAAGTCTATGGCTGTCTGGAGTGGTTCTCAATCAGAGGCAGGTGTTTATCGTCTCTGATTGGGAACCATATTTAGGCAGCCATATTCTTTGAGTTTGTCGTGGGTGATTGTCCTTAGTGTCCTTGTTCCTGTCTATGTGTTAGGTTACACAAGTATAGGCTGTTTCGGTTTTCGTTACGTTTATTGTTTTTGTAGTGTTTGTTATTGATTCGTGTTTTACGTTCGTTATTAAACATGGATCGCAATCTACACGCTGCATTTTGGTCCGACTCTCCTTCACACCTAGAAAACCGTAACAGAATCACCCACCACCAACGGACCAAGCAGCGTGTCAACAGGCAGGAGCAGCCCAAAGAGGAGATGCGCTATAAGGATTTCTGGACATGGGAGGAAATCCTAAATGGAGAAGGACCCTGGGCTCAGCCTGGAGAATATCGCCGCCCCAAAGAAGAACTGGAGGCGGTGAAAGCGGAGAGGCGCCGGTATGAGGAGGCAGCACGGCGACTCGGAAGGAAGCCTGAGAATCAGCCCCAAAAATGTCTTGGGGGGGGGCTCAGGGAGAGTGTGGCAGAGTCAGGAGTCAGACCTGAGCCAACTCTCCCTGTTTATCGTGAGGAGCCAAGGAGGAGACCAGAACCAGAGCCGGTGTTGGAGGTGAGCGAAACAGAGACTGTGAAGGAGTTAATGGGGAAATTGGAGGAGAGAGAAATGAGGGAGTTGCTGTGTTGGTGCTTTTTGCATGGAATTCGCCCTGATGGAACGTGCCGGGATTTGATGGCACCTGGGTTAGCGCTCCATACTCGTCCTGAGGTGCGTGTTAGTCGGCTGGTGAAGCTGGTGCCAGCCTCACGCACCAGGCCTCCTGTGCACATCCCTAGCCTTGCACGTCCTGTGCCAGCACTGCTCTCAAGATCTCCAGTACGCCTTCACGGTCTAGCCCATCCTGTGCCACCTCCACACTCCAGCCCTCCTGTAGCAGCTCCCCGCACCAGGCTTCCTGTGCGTGTTCTCGGTTCAGTACCACCAGTACCAGCACCACGCATCAGGCCTACAGTGCGCCTCGCCTCTTCAGCGCTGCCGGAGCCTTTCTCCTCTCCTGCGCTGCCAGAGTCTCCCGTCTGTTCAGCGCTGCCGGAGCCTTTCTCCTCTACAGCGCTGCTGGAGTCTCCCACCTGTTCAGCGCAGCCAGAGCCTTTCTCCTCTACAGCACTGCTGGAGTCTCCCGCCTGTTCAACGCAGCCAGAGCCTCTCTCCTCTCCTGCGCTGCCGGAGTCTCCCGCCTGTTCAGCGCAGCCAGAGCTGCCAGCCTGCATGGAGCAGCCAGAGCTGCCAGCCTGCATGGAGCAGCCAGAGCTGCCAGCCTGCATGGAGCAGCCAGAGCTGCCAGCCTGCATGGAGCAGCCAGAGCTGCCAGCCTGCATGGAGCAGCCAGAGCTGCCAGTCTGCATGGAGCAGCCAGAGCTGCCAGTCTGCAAGGAGCTGCCAGTCTGCAAGGAGCTGCCAGTCTGCACGGAGCTGCCAGTCTGCACGGAGCTGCCAGTCTGCACGGAGCTGCCAGTCTGCACGGAGCTGTCAGTCTGCAAGGAGCTGTCAGACTGCAAGGAGCCGCCAGTCGGCCAGACTCTTCCAGATCCGCCAGATCTGCCAGACTCTTCCAGATCTGCCAGACTCTTCCAGATCTGCCAGTCAGCCAGACTCTTCCAGATCTGCCAGTCAGCCAGACTCTTCCAGATCTGCCAGTCAGCCAGACTCTTCCAGATCTGCCAGTCAGCCAGACTCTTCCAGATCTGCCAGATCTGCCAGACTCTTCCAGATCTGCCAGTCAGCCAGACTCTTCCAGATCTGCCAGTCAGCCAGACTCTTCCAGATCTGCCAGTCAGCCAGACTCTTCCAGATCTGCCAGTCAACCAGACTCTTCCAGATCTGCCAGTCAACCAGACTCTTCCAGATCTGCCAGTCAACCAGACTCTTCCAGATCTGCCAGTCAACCAGACTCTTCCAGATCTGCCAGAACTGCCAGTCGGCCAGGATCCACCAGTCGGCCAGGATCCGCCAGTCAGCCAGGATCTGCCAGTCAGCCAGGATATGCTGAAACCACCAGCCAGCCAGGATCTGGTAGATCTACCTACCTGCCTGAGCTTTCTCTCACTCCCGAGCTTTCTCTCACTCCCGAGCTTTCTCTCACTCCCGAGCTTTCTCTCACTCCCGAGCTTCCCCTCACTCCCGAGCTTCCCCTCAGTCCCGAGCTGTCCTTCAGTCCCGATCTGCTCCTCAGTCCAGTGGGTTTCTGGGTGAGGACTACTAGGCCATGGTCGGCGGCGAGGGTGGACTATCCAGGGAAGCGAGGAGAGGGGACTAAGACATTGACTGAGTGGGTTCCACGTCCCGCGCCGGAGCCGCCACCATGGACAGATGCCCACCCGGACCCTCCCTATTGTTTTGAGGTGCGTTCGGGAGTCCACACCTTGGGGGGGTTCTGTCACGCCCTGGTCTAAGTATTTTGTGCTTTTCTTCATGTATTGGGTCAGGCCAGGGTGTGGCATGGGGTTTTTGTATTGTGGTGTGTTTTGTCTTGGGGTTTTGGTGTGTATGTATTGGGATTGTAGCTAGTGGGGTTATCTAGAAAAGTCTATGGCTGTCTGGAGTGGTTCTCAATCAGAGGCATGTGTTTATCGTTGTCTCTGATTGGGAACATTATTTAGGCAGCCATATTCTTTGAGTTTGTCGTGGGTGATTGTCCTTAGTGTCCTTGTTCCTGTCTATGTGTTAGGTTACACAAGTATAGGCTGTTTCGGTTTTCGTTACGTTTATTGTTTTTGTAGTGTTTGTTATTGATTCGTGTTTTACGTTCGTTATTAAACATGGATCGCAATCTACACGCTGCATTTTGGTCCGACTCTCCTTCACACCTAGAAAACCGTAACAGGTATTAGTGAAAAATGTCACAAACATTTGCTATAATTCAGTGTCGTTTGTCTAAATATTACATAACACATTATGATCCATGATATAAACAAACTCAGTCTCAAATGTCCGTTTCCAGAGTAAAATGACACAAATGATTTAAATCAAATTAATTTACTTATTTACTTATGACTTAATATTTACATGTTGATATGTAAAGGATAATCAACTCAGGGCTAGGCATTCTATGGAAAATAATGAATGACGGGGAAGATGTGCTCCACAACGTGTTAGCGGAGTGGAACTGACCTTCCACAGAGTATTTTCCAGAGAACGCATAGAGCCCCGAATTGATGATCCCTTTTATACCATGGCTATAATTTAACAGGTTTGCAGCTAGAAACGTGTTCAACATCCACTGAAGTAGCCAGCAGGTTTACTAGAGTGCTACAGTAGTTACCGTGGTAACCAAACAGACTTGCTAGTTTAGCTAACCAAACCATCAGTCCCCGCTTGCCATTATGACAATCAAATTCAACAATGCCAGTAATGCTTTCATTTCGACTTTTGCTTTTAAAGCAGCTCAAACATAGATGTAGCCATTAAATTAATCCATGCAAATATATGGAAATAATGTATGCTCTAAAATGCCCTTCATGCCAATTAGAAACAAGTATTCAACAATGCCGTGGTATAAAACATATTATAAACTGGGTGGGTCCAGCCCTGAATGCTGATTGGCTGAAAGCTATGCTGTATCAGACCGTATACCACTGGTATGACGTAACATTTATTTTTACTGCTCTAATTATGTTGGTAACTAGTTTATAATAGCAATAAGGCACCTCAGGGGTTTGTGGTATATTGCCAATATACCACGGATAAGGGCTGTATCCAGGCACTCTGTTGAGTCGTGCATACGAACAACCCTTAGCTGTGGTATATTGCCAATATAACCCCACACCCCCTCGGGCCTTATTGATTAATTATGAACTGGGTGGTTCGAACCCCGAAAGCTGATTGTCTGAAAGCTGTGGTATATGGGTATGACAAAAGAAATGACTATTTACTGGTCTAATGACATTGGTAACGGTTTATAATTAATCAATAAGGTACCTCGAGGGTTTGTGGTATATGGCCAATATACCACGGCTAAGGACTATTCATAGGCATGATGTAACCACACCTCCTTGGGCCTTATTGCTTAAATATTAAAAGAATATCTTGAATTATTATTTTCGTGGCTAACCGATACAGAATGACATGTACCAACCCTTATTAAAGTCCACCTGTTGCAGGACAGCAGTCTTGGTCTTAGTCATTTCATACTAACTTTGGTGTGCAGCTCACAATGGGTCAGAGGACACAAAGTGATGACTGGTCTGTGCCTTACTGTGTCCTGCCCTGGTTCAGAGAACAGAAGATGGAAAAAAAGATGAAAGGAGAGAGAGAAAGATCTGCTTTCACAATATCCCATCTCTAAAATGTGCTCTCTGTTCTTAAAGCTGTTTACAAGCGTGTCTGATCCCCCAATGGACAGCTGGTTGTGTGTGTGTGTGTGAATGAGTGGGCGTGGTGAGACAAGAGGGTCAGACACATTAATACCTGTCACTCACCCATCACTCACACGCCTCTCATTTAACGACAGCAGGAATCCCCTCAAAATAGTTGACACACATGTAAACACTGGTATGGGACTGTTCAGATTTACCCCAACGGATGCTCTATGTCCATCCTCCAAACCATTGTTCTGAGGGCTGAGGTGCAATCCACAATATGTGTATTAATTGACCTAGTAAAAGAGCTATTGGCTCTCTGTCAGACCACACAGAGGAACTCACCACACAACTCATAGCCCCAGAGAGATTTGGCCAGGGAAGAGAGGGGGGAAGAGAAGAATGGAGGTGATATTGAAGGGTTATAGAAAGAAGTGTGAGAAAAGGGCTGAAAGAGGTGTCGAGAGGATAAGAAGTGAAAGAGAAGGAAGAGAGGGAAAAAGAGAACCAGGAAAATAGAGTGGAGGATAGGGCAAAGGGAGGAGAAGGAGAGAAAGTGAGTAAAATGGTGGAGGAAGAGAAAAAGAGGGGAGGCGGGATGGAGAGAGTGAAATGAGAGAGAGTTGTATAGAGAGAGAGCGATAGCGATAAAGAGATAGAGGGAGGGATAGAGGCACTGTTCTAATGACTTCACACCCCATTAGCCACTTAGTCTGATGCGTCACACCTCATTATGCTGCAGCAGCAGCAGTGCATGAACGCGTGAAACCGTCCACTCAGCCAGACCTGTCCACCCGCTCCAAACACTCACTCACTTACAGCAATTAGAGTGTGTGTGTGTGTGTGTTTGTGTGTGTGTGTGTGTGTGTGTGTGTGTGTGTGTGTGTGTGTGTGTGTGTGTGTGTGTGTGTGTGTGTGCAGGGTTGGGTAAGTTACTTTCTAAATGTATTCCTTTACAGTTACTAGTTACCTGTCCAAAATTGGAATCAGTAATGTAACTTCTGGATTACCCAAACTCAGTAATGTAATATGATTACTTTCAGATAATTTTAGATTACTTTCCCCTTAAGAGGAATTAGTAGAAGACAAAAATGTATATTAACAATTGAACGATCTATTGCAAGATAAAATAATGTTAGAATTGACATAGCTGGCCGTAAATGGATGTTGTATTTTACTTTATGGGTTATGCAGGATTCTAACCCCTTGCTTTCTACTTCACTGCAGATAATAAAACAATTAGGTTATTTATTTAGATTAAAAACCAAAGTCTGTCAGATTTCCAGTCATTCCAATTAATTAAATATCCCTTGATCTTCAAGAATAAGAATTGGAAATATGGAAATATACATTAGTCTAATTGTTTTACCTGAGTATAACCCAAAAATGAAGGACTTAATAGCCTACTCTGTTGTTTGTTTTTGTCATGGATGACTGATTGGACTCATTGCTTCGTAACATGGTCACAGAATAAATGCTACTCTTATGGAATGGCATGCTTTGAGGACTACCAAAAATTTGCTAAATTCATCTCACATGCTGCATTTTCTATAGACCTATTGTTTATCTTTTTCTTGTTGAGACCATAGAATTAGGAATTAGAATACTTAAAGATGAACTCCCGGATCTAAAGCACAACAACATGCATAACATATCACACAAAATGGATGACGTAGTACACAGTTGGATGACGTCTTACACAGTTGGATGACGTAGTACACCAAAAAATGGAGACCCGATTTGGCTGGTGAGCACCACTTTCAAAACTACTGGCTACTGAACTACTGAAATTATTCAAAAGTTTGAGCGTGCATCTATTAATTGAATAGGATCTCTATGGGTGACACTTTGATATTTCGATCATTTGTAGCTGTTGAAGTCTATCAAAAGTGCGCGAGTTTAAGCATATGTCCGTTAGACCTTTGGATTTTTTTAATCAGCAGAAATGACACTGAGCAATAAAAGCCCTACATGTGGTCTTTTTTAAATTAAACTGGTTTTTGACAGTATATGTGGAACACAATACCACGGAGGAGTTTATAAGGGAGGAACTCCCTTAAACATTTTTTCGATATGCTGGGATCCGCACTATGCAGATGTTGCACAGACTGTCCACGGGGCGCATTAATAATGGTTGATAGGCAGTTTAGCCTAAACTTCTTCAAATAAACCATTATTTCGGTGAAATACACCTATACATTTGTGAACAGCCATCCACAACAACCACAATCTGTAGGCCGCAAATACGTAATTGACATACAGTAGCTGCACTGTAGCCTACAAAAACCTATTCCTGCTCTTTTCCCACGATCCATCAAACTCATTTGTGGACATCATAGTGGTCTGCGGAACAAACTTAAACTTGAGCCTTTTCAATACTGATTTGAATGACATTGAGAAAACAGAAAGGTTTCATAAAGTATGGTTTTGCAAATATCCTTCCTGAATTTGAAAGTAATCATCGAAGTAATCATCTACTTTTTCAAATGTGTCTGTAATCTGATTACAATATTTCTGCTGGTAACATGATTGTTACAGATGTTTGTAATCAGTTACATCTAATGGATTACATGAAATATGCTACTCCCCAACCCTGTTTGTGTGTGTGTGTGTGTGTGTGTGTGTGTGTGTGTGTGTGTGTGTGTGTGTGTGTGTGTTGTGTGTGTGTGTGTGTGTGTGTGTGTGTGTGTGTGTGTGTGTGTGTGTGTGTGTGTGTGTGTGTGTGTGTGTGTGTGTGTGTGTGTGTGTGTGTGTGTGTTTGTCTACAGTATGTGTGTAGGTTTACATACTCTGTGACCGTCTGTGTTCCAATATCTTATTTTCTGAAAAGCAATGGGTTAAAATATATTGGATTATTCACCATACTCTACCAAAGAGCACCCTCTCAACATACGTAACTATTGCTAAGGAATTGAACAGGCAATCTCCATGTCTACCCTGGAGATTACTCTGGCAATGTTCTGAACTGTCCTAAACTGCATTCCCTTTGTGAGCTGACATCAGGGAGGGTGCCTCAGTTAAAGCATGCTTCACAGGATGTTCCCTAATCCCACACATGCACACGCACACACACACACACACGGACGCACGCACACACACAGACACGCATGCACACAAGCACACACACAAAGGACTCCCCCGTGCCATTCTCTGCATGGCAGACCCAGTTGGCAGTGTGCGCGGGACTCCTTTCCAGGCCTGCTAACTCAAAGGCCTGGCCCACAGCCACACTCCTCTCCATTACACATACTGGGCCCATTTATCCATGTGTCCCCCTCTCAGTCTCCTCTCCGTCCAACAGCAGTCCTGAGGGAAGTACACAGTATGGCTCTGCTCAAACCACTGACATCTCCATTGACTTAATGTGGCCTGTTTCAGCACTGATTGTTTGTTGCTGTTCAGATAGAGATTTTCTGGCCAACATGGAACATACTGTTGTTGGTGCTGAAGGGGGGCAGTTTAGCAGTGCCAGAAGATTGTAGAAAAACGTTGTTTCTCTCTGTCTTGTCTTCCTGTGATGCCACAATGTATCATAGGTCTCTAGACAAAGTGAACACAAAAGACATGAGTAATGTGCTGCTGTTACTAGGCAGACTTCCCAGTAAAGTAGAGGTGAAACAGCACAAAAATATAAGGAATAACCTTGTGTCAGTCTCTCACTTTATATCTTTGGAACCATATTAGACTGAGAAGTTATCCAGAGTTCACTGTGATACTGGCCAGTAGAGTGGAGGTTTGTTCTTCTGAAGGCTCTTCACATTGGCACGGGGAGGTCTGCAGTGTGGGGGAGTGGGGGAGTGAAGAGATGGCAGCAACACGGAATGCCACTGTCTCTGCCACAGTCAGTAACCTTGGAGAAGCTTGGTTGAGTTTGCTCTCCTCTCTCTCTTTCTCTGTCTCTGTCTCTCTCTGTCTCTCGCTCTTTCTCTGTCTCTGTCTCTCTCTTTCTTTTTTCTCTTTCTGTATCTATCAGCCTTTATCTCACCTTTTTATCTCTCCCTTTATCTCTCTCTCTCTCCGTTTATCTCTCTCTCCCTTTATCTCTGTCTCTCTGTCTTTCTCTTTCACCTCTCACTACTGCTGTGTTCCTACCAGTTCAGTACTAATGAACTCATAAAGACTTGAAGTGTACATGTTTGAGGCACTATATAATTGCCTTTAAAGTGGCTAAAAAGCCAAACGTGTTTGAAATGTAAAAATATCAAATATAATCACTCATTACTCAGTCATGTATTAATTATGGATAATGCTTTGCTCCTGTCGTGTCCTTATGCCCCGTAGAGTTACTGTATCACCACAGAGCAGGGGAGTGGCTGCAGGACAGAGAGAGAGAGAGAGAGAGAAAGAGAGAGAGGGAGAGAGAGAGAGGTACAGCAATCATATTCAGAGAGAACCCTTTGTTAAAGGATGAGGATGAGGCCTCACACATACACACACCACACAGTCCCACTCATAAATCATATGCTAGGTGTGAGTGTATGAAGTGATAACCTTGTCACATTTAATGTCACTGCAATGGCAGAGGAGTGCCCCAGCCTTTCAGGTGAAGAGTAGAAGAGAGAGGGAGGGTGGGAGAAAGGGAGAAGTGTGTGTGTGTGTGTGTGTGTGTGTGTGTGTGTGTGTGTGTGTGTGTGTGTGTGTGTGTGTGTGTGTGTGTGTGTGGAGGGCCTAACAATACAGTGAAAGTGATAACAATCACCTTGATTCTGTCCCCCTCCCCATTTCAACATTACATGGCCATTTTTTTTACATTAAATCCAAACCTAGGAATCTTGATTCGATCCCATTAATTTAGACGTGTGCTGGGTCAATGGGTAAAGGTGTTTGGGTCATTCCTCAATCCCTCCACAAGAGGAGTGTGTTGTGTCCCTAAAGTATTTGGTGCCCAAAATGAAATATTTGTCACGTTGTCTTTGAAGGTCAAATCTTTACCTTACAGTGACTTGAGTGACTGGTATAAACCTCATGGTAAACGTGTGTGAGCATGTGTGAGTGTGCGCATTCAGTTTATTTTTTTCCATTAATTTACGCTGTTTTGCATTTCCTTGTCAAAACAACAACCACTCATTCTTTAAACAGGATAACCAGATTGTCATCTGAAACTCAAACTCCAAAAATGTTTTTGCAAATAAACACAAAATAGGATTTTTACTGACATGTTTTATGTTCAGGTTTTTGCCACACCCCCAGCCTTGCATCATTGTTTGCCTGTATGGTTGCCTGCTCTCTCCCCTGACCTTCAGATCCACACACAGAGATAATGTAATCATGGCCTGGGAGTCAGGCGGGAGTCAGGCCTGTCAAACATGTCTCCTCCCTGTGTGGAACACACGCTGTGAACATGTCAAACATCACACACCTGAACACCTGTCTGTTTCTGTCGAAAACCACCATCACCTCCACCATCACCACCCCAACCAGGGAGAGGAGAGTAGGGGAAGGGAATGGCAAAACTGTGGGAAGGGGGAGGGAGGAAAGGAGGGAAGGGACTGTGTCCTTGTTTCATGAGGATACCAAACCTCCAGACTGGCAGAGAAACTCAACTGATACATATTTGAGTACCAGTCTGATGTTAATCATTGTTGAGAATGAGAGCTAATGGTACATTTCACCATTTCAACTATCCTATAGGTGGTACACATACAGGCATCCTAGAAAGCCATCATAGACTGCCATCCTTGACATCCACCAAGCCAGACTGAGTGCCAGCTGCAGTGGTGATCTCACAGTGGGTGGTGGGTAGGTCACTGGACCTCTGTGAGACCATACTGGGCCACTATGTGATGCGGACAGGAGGGGGTGATTTAATATCAGGGTAATCTGTGACCCTTCACACCCTCCCTCTCTTCCCTCGCTCAATCTGGGGGTTGACAGGACCTATAATTCACATATGACACCAGAGTATAGTACCGGCATACGCTGTGTGTTTGTCTGCATTTGTATTTGTGAGTGCAAGGGTGAATAGGTACGTGTAGGCTCTGTCATCTCCTGGAATCCTTTACAGCGGCAGGCTGTGACTTCTTAACCTTTGACCCT
This sequence comes from Oncorhynchus tshawytscha, assembly GCF_018296145.1. Classification (NCBI taxonomy): domain Eukaryota; kingdom Metazoa; phylum Chordata; class Actinopteri; order Salmoniformes; family Salmonidae; genus Oncorhynchus; species Oncorhynchus tshawytscha. The sequence continues at coordinate 67,301,590 of NC_056432.1, forward strand.
AACCCCTGCTGCTAGACTAAGCCGCGAAGAGTGGAGAGGCGAAGCGTCAACAGACACGTGGAAAACACACCCTAGCCCTGGCCAGATGTACACAGAATAAATAATGCAGTTAATTTGGAGGACAAACCCGGGGAGAAGGGGGAGGAGGAATGACATGCACATTTTGGTCTAATATTCTCATTATCCCTCCGAGTTCATTATCCCCTCCACTGCTTCCACCCACCAGTCCAGTTTGCCCTATCTCTGCTCTCTCTCTTTCTCTCTTTCTTCATCTCTCTCTCTCTTTCTCCCTCCTTCCCTCCCTCTAGTTTTGGACAGGGGTATCGGGTGAAATCATAATTATGTTTTGACACACGGCGTTAGCTCCCAGAGCGCCTGCTTTTTAACTCAAAGTGGGGAGTCGTCACGGCGACAGTCCTGACTGCGCTTAATTGGAGGGGAGGACCAGGAGGCCCGCCCACAGACCAGGGTGGTGATTTTAATGAGTCTCTGTTTGTACAGGAAGTCAGAGTTGTGACAGGAGGAAGCTGTCACTGTCACCAACCACAGACCTGGATATATACACCCATAAACAGCCATCTAATCAGCAGAGGCTTCTACTTCAACACCACTCACTTCAACAGAAGCAATAATCATCCCAGCTAAACAGCAATTAGCACTAATCAACAAGTAGTGCGTGTATATGTGTTTGTAGTGTTGTCTGTGTCTGTGTGTGTCTATCATCTTTGTGCTCACCAACACTGTAGCTTTTCACTGTTGAGCTTAACTCTGCCATGCTCTCCAGCCCCTGCTTAGGCATACTCTGAGGAGGAGAGAAACGACATGGGCCATGGAGGAGGTGTTGAAAAAAGGTCTACAGATTCATCTGAGCTAAACACAGGGTTCTATGTCCTCCAGGTGCACCCTGTTGAGTTAAGGGGCTTGGTCTGTTGAGTAAAGGGTGTTTGGCTAGGGGTTTGTGGTTGTTGGGAACCTGCCTTAATAAACAGGCCAGACACACCCTTGATGTCCAAGACCCTCAAAGTGAGAATCCCCTGAGTTCTCCGGACTTCCAAGAAAACTCCATTTATAAAAATTGTACTTCATTTTTCTCCCCAGGTGGTAACTAAAGCCAAGTCTGCGGCCCCACGTCTGTATTCCATACCAGCGTTTATTTGTAATAGAAGACGTGTTTATTTTCTTAAGCCGTTTACATAGGTTGGAGTTTCACAGATGCATTTTATGTGCATACACAATCTACACGAGGGTCTCCCACCAAAACCTCTACAGAGTTCTCAGCCATTTCCCCTCTGGTGCATCCCTCCCTCTGTGGGCATGAGCATAGACACGCCAGGTTGTTTTGAAGATGAATAGTCGGAGGTCGGAGGTCGGCGGAGCTGCATTTCTGTGGGACCCAGTGAAAGTTTATTGCAAATAAATTGCTACAGTGTTTTTTGATCTCCCTACAAAAATAACATTTGGGAGGATTTCAAAGTGAATTGGACTTGGATGTTCAGTAATCCAGAGCTAAATGCTTCATAAAGTTTAAGTTGAAAAAGCTAAAGTGTGGTTGTTGGTGTCGTTTGTTTCACATACCTTACAACACGCAACCAAAAGCCAGTATGCTATGAGAATCATATAAAGATGATGTTGTCTCTGCATCATACATGTACTGTATGTATGTGTGTGTGAGTGAGAAAGAGAAAGAGAGAGAACAAGAGAGAGAGTCAGAGAGAGAGATACATTGCTGTAAAGCAGATGTTTATGGTGAAAGGGATATCTGATGCCTTGACAGATGGAATGCGAGCATGTGTGTGTACACGTGGACACACACAGGTGCCAGCTGTGGCTTGGTTTGTTTTGACACATAGCATCTCAGCATCTCATCTTTGCAAACCCTTAAATCATGAACTTAATAGACTCTCTTTGTCCATCATGACAACATAGGGCCCACACAATTGGAGTCCTCTCTTCTCTTCCCAGCTAAACTGGAGATAAGCATCATGTCCTGGATGGGTAGATTGGAGCTGGGCCCACCAAGGTTGTCTGGAGGTCCACCACTGTTCTGGCAGCCCCTCGAGTTAACACAACCAACCACCAAGCTCCTGGTCTCTGTAAAGAGATTGAGGTGAATGTAGGTGGGTCTGTCTTGACCTTTTGTCTTTGGGGTCATCGAGAATGAGATGGCAACGAGGTATGGAGAGAACAGTCAATGGCCAACAGACAAGGTCAAAGCTAATAGGCTTCAGTGGGCTTGTAAGGAGATGTGAGACGTATGGTGAGAAAGGGAAAAATCCCATTTAAATTCAATCTGAATTAGACTGTGCAGTACACGATTCTGTCCTATACTCATCTGCAGCTGCTGCTGATATAATACATTGTGATCTGAATGTTTGGGGCCAAGGGCCTGCAAGGTGCCTTTTAGCATGTTTTCATTTGTGAAGCAATTATAGGCTCTGTTATTGCTATTGACATGGGATTTGACTTCATGTACTTATTAATGCACAAAGTGTCACAGTAAAACAGTTTATGAAATAATATAAAGTTATCTTAAGGAGAAATGTTCACACTCATTCTTTTACCCATCATACAATGGAGCCATTTTTACACATGCAATCACTGTCCCCTCAAGTGACAATTATACTAGAACCCTTTTTTCATTCCAGAGGTCAAAACAGACCAGGAAATCTGTATTGATGTGGCTCTGATAGTGTGGACCTCATGGTAGGCCATCACACAGTCACTAACCCCTGGGAACCGAGAGTAGAAGTTCTGAGACAGACACGAGCGCCGATCCGAAACTGCAACCATAACTGCAACCGGAGGAATGTATTACCGACCGGAGGAGTGTATTACCGACCGGAGGAGTGTGTGTCACCACCACCACCATCTCAGCCTTCAGCTCAGTGTTCTCCTCGCCTCCTACGAGGTATCAGCCAACATGCTGTGGTCAGCTCACTCTGACTATCAGCCTATATCACACCCTGGCCTGTTCTGTTCTCTTTGCAACCATGGTCTGTCCTCAGTGGCTGCACAAACAGCAGGTTGGCGTTTATTGGGATAAATCCTGTCCTGGAGGCAGAGATGAGATATTTCCACTACATGGGCCAGCAGCAAAGTCATAATTGGCTATTTACTGGAAAACATTTATGAAAACAATCCTTTTTGCTGGGGTCTTCATATAAGGTTAGGTTTAGGCATAAGGTTATCAGTGTGGTCAGAGTTAAGGTTAGGTTTGATGACAGATTTTATGACTTTGTAGCTGTGCTAGCTAGGAGACTATGCAGAGCTGCCTCCGGTACATGAGTCATCCCAATAAATGCCAACCTGCCCTCAAACCGACAGTTTGTGATGAGTTTCAGTGGATGACACCATTACCCATATTATTAAATATGTTCATGTTCTTTACCAGCACTGTGGCCTAGTTAGGTGATCTTACACAACTCTGCGGTATAGATTGTTCCAAGCTGATGTCACAATACATTCACCATTATAAGAAACGGTGTGAAATGTGAACGTGAAACATCAAAAAGTCCCACAATGTTCATACAAGTTCCTGACCATGCAGTTTCATTCATTATATTTATGCAATAGTTGCATGTATGCAACTTGACTCATTGAAAACATTTTTTTTGTAAGGCTTTGGAAACTGCTGAGAGTTTGCATGTACAGTATTTCAGCTGTCATTTGTAATAACACGGTGTTTATAGAAGGTCAAGGCCCACCGCATTGCCATGTAGTTCATATTTACACGCAGATCAAGGTATCAAGGCAAAGATCATTACTTTCCAAAACCTGAAACAGTTCAGGACATTTTTGTACTGATCAAATGGTATGAACAGCCTTTTCCCTCCATGGTTTAAAGTACATATCACAGTAGTCCTCTTCTATTTCAATCCCCTCTCTATTGCCAGTGTGAGTTCTCACTATACATCCCATATAAAACAGGAACGCCATGGCTCTCCACTTAACACAAATCCTTACATTAATAATGCAGGACATTTTCCTAATGTATGAACATATTTTTCCTTTGTCTTTCTCCTACCAGGCTGGATAACTGTGTTAATCAATGCTTTACTTTCACATTTCCCCTCTAATGGTGGATCCAGAGGAGGGAAAAGGTCAGGCTGGTAATAGACTGATCTACCATCCTCCGGGAGTTTCTTCTCCTCTCTCTCTCTCTCTTTTGCTCTCCCTCCATCCTCTATCTCCCTCCAACATCCAGACAGACAGCCAAGCTCATCTCATCTGCCTCCCTCCGTGCGCTGTACACGCAACTCACTCGCCACGATTTCAATCACGCGGGGGCCAAATGAAATTATTAAGAGGTGTTAAACTTATGAATCATTAAATTAGCTAAATGATCCTCCAAGTACAGCCCAGATGAATGACATGTCATTCTCTAATGCAATTTGCCTCGGCACCCAGGTGAAGGTCAGGAGAGGGCCTCGCAGCACGCACCCGAGATGGTTTCCTTTTTTTCTCTCTCTTTCTTGTTCTTTCTTTTTTTCTCACCTTCTCTCTTTCTCATATCCTGTTCGGAGCCTGTTCACTGTGTTGGGTGGGTGGACTGAGAACATGCTGTTTTACATTATGTTTTGATTTTTATATTCTCTTTCACCCGTTAAATCATAAAAACATTTTGACCTCACAATATTATCCATCATCAGTAAATGTCAAAAAGCAAACGTGGTAAAAAAAAATGCAAAGACATTTGCTCACTATCTCCACATCTCACTACGTCTATCATGATTTCCCCCTGAAATCTTGTACCAAACCATGCCTCACGTTTCAGTTTCTGTCCTATTGTTTTTAAATAGGTGGGAAAATGTTCAATAAGAAGAATGAGTGAAACGTGACTCCTACATGTCAGCTTTATCAATGTTGACACCTTTAGAGTCCCCAGCATTGAGTGGGAGGTCGTACACTCTATCTCAGAACAGTTGCAAATAAACACAGCGTGAGAACTAAAGACGTTTACCATAGAGTCTCTTTGAATTGGTTTCAACTCGTTGGATTCAATGTATTGCAGAGGTGTGTCACCTTTAGAAACACCTGCTGGAAAATCTCGACATGATGTTCAAGAACAACGAGATAAAAACAGAAAAGAGCCAAACAAGCCCCATCTACGTCTCTGTTATAAAGTGAAAACCATACTACATTTTCAGTGAATTGAATGTGGCAAAATTCCATTGAGTCGTTAGATAGCCCCATGGTGTGTGACCTCTCCTCTCAGCTCCAGCTAAGTTCCTCTCTGATTTATCCTCAGTGTAGCATGGCAGAGCAGCTCACAGTGTAGGACAGTGTCAGGCAATCAGTAAAGTTATTGCAGAAATTACACGAGGCTAACAAAGCGTACCCCTGGTACACCAATTACAGACCCACTGAAGGTCAGGTCTGTGGTTGTGCAGGAGTATAGGAGCTGGGAAGGGAGGGTAAGATGGGGGTATGAGAGTGGGGGAGGAAGGGGATAGGGACACACAAGGTCAGCTCTGAGACACACAAGGGGGAGTCTGGAGGAACCAAGGTTTAGCAAATTGAGAAAATGGAGAAAAAACTAACCGTTCACAATTCTTGTTTGAATGTAAAGCATTGGAGAGAACAAACATTGGTAGAGGTAGATTGCACTGTATTGATATTAAACAGACTGGAGTATGACAGATGTGGAGGTGTGCTTGTAATTCCTACTGTATTACCGGTAGTGTATGCGGTGACTGCCCCGTTGGTGTGCTTGTGTATACAGGTCACACCAATGTTTCTGCTTACCTGCAAATTCTTTCAACACCAATCGTTCCAATGCAGTTTTCTTGTGTGTGTATGTTTGTGTGTGTCTGTGCGTGCGTGCGTGTGTGTGTGTGACAGGCACACGAGTGGTGCAGATTACAGTCCTGCGGGATTTAAATAACGTTTTAATGAATCTGCTCACCTGAATTTAATGAGACATGTCCAAGGGCTGTGTGCATGCGTGTGTGGCTGCGTGCGTAGATGTGTGTGTGTGTGTCTGTGTGCATGTGTGTGTGGGTAGGTGGATGCGTGCGTGCGTGGGTGTGTGTGTGTGTGTGTGTGTTTGCATGCTCACATGTGTGTTCACACATGCACATTATTACTGTATGGGCACGTGGGTGTGTCTGTGTTCATGTGTGCATGCCTGTGACTAATGAAGTTCATTGCTGGACTTCAAATAATTTATCCGCTATCCGCTCTTTTCTGAATTAACATACTATATCTAATGCAATGAGAACACAGTGAAAGAAACAAGATGAACTTGGAACCTTTCCCAATGAAATGCTATTATGTATGAACTGTAATTATATTATTAAAGACTGTCTAGCTCTATTATACCATGCATACTACTCAAGATGAACTAGAGTTATTAGAGAGAAAATGTATATACGGAAATGAATTTCATCTGGTATAAATACCATTACGATTATATAATTACTCAGTGATCAATATGACATTGATTCCACTGCAAACAAGGGATTACAGGTACAGTTGAAGTTGGAAGTTTACATACACAGGTTGGAGTCATTAAAACTCATTTTTCAACCACTCCTCAAATGTCTTGTTAATAAACTATAGTTTTGGCAAGTTGGTTAGGACATCTACTTTGTGCATGACACAAGTAATTTTTCCAACAATTGTTTACATACAGATTATTTCACTTATAATTCACTGTATCCCAATTCCAGTGGGTCAGAAGTTTACATACACTAAGTTGACTGTGCCTTGAAACAGCTTGGAAAATTCCAGAAAATGATGTCATGGCTTTAGATGCTTCTGATAGGCTAATTGACACCATTTGAGTCAATTGGATGTGTACCTGCGGATGTATTTTAAGGCCCTACCTTCAAAGTCAGTGCCTCTTTGCTTGACATCATGAGAAAATCTAAAGAAATTAGCCAAGACCTCAGAAAAAAAATTGTAGACCTCCACACGTCTGGTTCATCTTTGGGAGCAATTTCCAAATTCCTGAAGGTACCACGTTCATCTGTACAAAAAATAGAACGCAAGTATAAACAACATGGGACCACGCAGCCGTCATACCGATCAGGAAGGAGACGCATTCTGTCTCCTAGAGATGAACGTACTTTGGTGCGAAAAGTGCAAATCAATCCCAGAACAACAGCAAAGGACCTTGTGAAGATGCTGGAGGAAACAGGTACAGAAAACGAGTCCTATATCGAGATAACCTGAAAGGCCACTCAGCAAGGAAGAAGCCACTGCTCCAAAACTGCCATAAAAAGCCAGACTACGGTTTGCAACTGCACATGGGGACAAAGATTGTACTTTTTGTAGAAATGTCCTCTGGTCTGATGAAACAAAAATAGAACTGTTGGCCATAATGACCATTGTTATGGTTGGAGGAAAAAGGGGAAGCTTGCAAGCTGAAGAATACCATCCCAACTGTGAAGCACGGGGGTGGAAGCATCATGTTGTGGGGGTGCTTTGTTGCAGGAGGGACTGGTGCACTTCGCAAAATAGATGGCATCATGAGGGAGGGAAATTATGTGGGTATATTGAAGCAACATCTCAACACATCTGTCAGGAAGTTAAAGCTTGGTCGCAAATGGGTCTTCCAAATGGACAATGACCCCAAGCATACTTCCAAAGTTGTGGCAAAATGACTTAAGGACAACAAAGTCAAGGTATTGGAGTGGCCATCAAAAAGCCCTGACCTCAATCCCATAGAAAATGTGTGGGCAGAACTGAAAAAGCTTGTGGTTCATTTCTGGCTTGTTAGAATGTGTAAACGGTATTGTGAAATGGTTACTTGCAGTGTCGTCTTTTGTTGAGACATGTAGCTAGCTAGCTAGTTAAATAATAAACCATAATCCCAACTCATAATGTTACTACCCTGCATGAATCTACAGGTAGCTAAAGCTAACCAACTAGCTATGTTCAATGTTAGCTAGTTAGCTAACATTAGACTATAACTAGCAATGCAAATGGCTCTCAGAGATATGAATAACATTACTACACAGATCATACACGTAGCATTAGCTAGCGAGCCAGCCAGAATGATGGTAACTCATTGTATAAAAGCAATAGTACATGCAAGTCCATGTGTTATGTCATTTGTATCATGGCTGTAGGGGTCTATGCCACTCTGCTTCGCCTCATGACCTCATCACAGGTATGATAAAAATGTTATAACACATGGACTTCAGGGTACTATTGCTTTTATACAATGAATTGCCAGTATTAAAAAGCAAGATTCATTCCCAAACCATACATTTTTCAACAAAACGTGATGCTACATTCACAAACACTGGTTGTTGGGGGCAATGTTCGGCGTTCTCTGGTCGTTAGTTCTATTCGACTGACTATGGCCTCTCGTATTATTGGTTAAATGTCCTCTAGACTGCAATCACGCACCAGTTTTCCCCATTTTTACAGTATAGTATACACCATATTGACATTGTTCGGCAAACATGTTATATTTTTCCACTTGTTGGAATACATAGTAATGCACTGTTAACTGAATCAGAAACTAGTTTATAGAGTGCTCTATATCTCAGTTGCCATCCTCAGAGCCTTACTCATCCTTTCTATCGGTCAGTTGTTGTGATTGTTTAATGGAGTGATGTGGCAGGAGGTGCATTGCGGTCTGCTCAGTGGTCCACCTGGAGAACATGGCAGAGCCTCTCATCTGGGAAGTAGATGCCTCTTTATCAGAGGGAATATGATGATCCCAGTATATACCATCAGAGGATACGTGAGTATCTCTCGCAAAAGGGTATTCGATTAGCATCTGACTACTGTTTTGGGGCATGAGTGAAGTTCGATCCGACTGGGCACAGACATCAATTCAGTTAAGTTTCATTTATATTTCATTTATAATTCTAATGTGAATTTAAAGTGAAATCAACCCGAATTTGAACTATGACATTGTATTTCAGGTGAAGAGTTGGGGGGGGGGATACACAATTTCCCAAAATTATTGTGCATTGATGGCTTTTTGCAAATCCAGTCAGTTTTTCACATTGATTTAACATCGTCAGATGGAAAATCAAACAATATTTTTGTTGAAATGAAACAATGTTGATTCATTCAGCTTGTGTCCAGTGGGATGTCTGTGTGTCTGTGTTTGTCTGTGGCATCAAAAGGTTAGGAAGAAGGGGTCAGGATTAGGGTCTAGATTAAGCCTCTTTGTTAAAGACATTTTCTCTGCTTACCTTTTCCCTCTATGGCTCTGTAGCTCTCTTCTTCTGAATGTACAGCCATGGGGTCAGACAAGGTCAAGGTAATCAAGTCCCTACATAGTCAAGGTCTTCAGAATGGTAGATCTGTGATTGCCACTCATGGGATAAATGACATAGCCCTGTAAAGGACTACCATTATCATCATTATCTCAATGGGCCGGCACATCATTCCTCCTTAAAAGAAAGAAAGGGAGAGAGAAAGAAGGAGTGAGAGGGATGGGGGCTACACGTACCCAAGGAGACTGTCCAAGGGAGACGCTCGCCAACAAAATGAGTGTTCCTGATTTAATGTCATATCCTTTCTTAGGGTCAAAGGTAATTTGAATAGCTTTAATACACGCCATCATTGTTTGTGTTAGTGTGTTTTCCCTACCTTTCTATGCTTCCAGTTTCCTCGTCTAGCAAGTATGAATGACCAAACACACACACAGAATAGATCATTAAGCATGCACACACACTGTACAGTAGATAAGCCCTCCCCTCCAGCCAGCCAAACACAATGGTCTGTTTCCTGCTTTTGTTTTGTTTGTTCTCCTTCATTTGTGTTGGTATTTATCACACTAAAGGATGCAAAACCTCCGCCTTGTCTAGAATAACCAGAGTCATTTACAATCATTTACATAAACAAAAACACTATTTTACCATTACAATAAACCCAGACAATGTTTCCTTTATTGCTCATTTCTCCTCAGCAGATGAACAGTGGTACATGGGAAACCATTGTTCTGTGTCAAACCATGGCACCGACACAATTAGCTCCCCTCCACTTACTGTATTAGATAATGAGAAGATGCTGATAAGCTCCTCAATACAATCTGCTCCCCATTGGCTAATCCACATCATTCCCCATTGTGTGGATCACAATGAAGCTGTATTACTGCTCATTCACCACCGCATTCAAGCTCTACACTGATTTACACACATACAATAGACACACAAGACACATAGAAACACAAACACACACACAGTCACACACACACACTTACCGTAGATCACTCGCCAATATTGGAGAACGTGGCAATTCTAATCCAATCCAGACATGAATCCAGATTGTATCTGTGTAGTGTTTCTTTCGGCATGGGTACGTTCCTCAAGCCCCTCATTGAAACTTGGCACAAAGTGACATTTTGCCATTTGGAAGCGATGCCCACAGATGCAGAGGCAGCCAATGGACACATGAGGGTGAGGAGTTCAGAGTCCAATAAGAATGTGATTGTGGGGCAGATTATGACATTGGTCTGGGTGATTCTTCAACTGTGGTGGTTGATTAGAGCACACACTAACATGCACACACACACACACACACACACACACACACCGACATCCAAATATGCACACCTCCTCACACACACCGTGGACAATGGACACTTTGTTCCTCAATGTCTGATACGACCGGCCATAGAATGTTTTATGTTTTACCATCCCATTTCAACCATGATCCCCATGAAGAAAATACATCTCCTACTCTGCTCATCCCCTTCACTCTACATCCAGACAGTATGTTATTGAATTCTACTGGCGTTTAGGCCCGTAATGAGAAGCAGAAAAGCACCTTTATATTGAAGCTATGTGCCCTACCTCTCTCCATTTCTACGACTTGCTTTAATAAATTACTGTCCAATAAGAACTTTTATGATCTTGGCATATGTTGCCTTTTATAGGTGAAAATAATTGCGTTCCCGGATCACCATGTCCATTCTGAACATGAGAATGAGACTAGCAGAGCCCACAAAATGAGATAGTTTCACAGTGCCTGCACAAGTCCTTCTCATTTGGGTCGTTACACCTCCCCCTCCCCCTTCTTCTCTGTTTCCTGGCATACCTCCAAAACCCCCCATTGCCATGTTCACCCTCCCTCAAGCCAACGAAGGTCTGTACTGGCATGCCAACATGCACACATAAACCCCCATGCACAAGCACACAAACACACACAAGCACGGACACACACACACACACACACACACACACACATACACCACCCTACCCACACTCTGGATGTTGGGTTGCCATTGAAGTGTGACAGAAGGCACTTGGCAGGTGACACGCACACTTGATGTTATCAGGTCAGGGCCAGAGCTTCAGCCACCAGAGTGATGAGAGACTGTCACTCGCACATTGTTTATCTACGCTGCAGGGTGCAGGGGGAGAGAGAGGGGGAACGAGAGAAAGAAAGAGAAAGGCTTCTACTCTGCCATATATCACTCTATGGGTGAAGGGTAGGAGGGAGAGAGAGGGAGAGATATCTTTCTCGCAGTGAAATTAGAAATAACCTAGAAGCCTCAATGTCATTCTTTGAAAATTAGAACGCTAATGATGTACCTTAAATTATTTACCTTAAATATCATATTGAAAACCCAGATGTTGTGATACTGGTTGCTGCTAAACTTCCATCTCCGCTTAGTTGTGAGCAGAGCAGAGAGAAAGACTCATTGGAAGCATCACTCAACAGAGGTGCTCTTCAATCATTTGGAGAAATGTCTGCCGGAGCGGCACGGCAAATTGATGTGGCTTTGTTATCGGGTTTGCCGATTGATTACACATAGGGGTATAATGAAATAACTAATTGAATGTGTCCTCTCGTAAGCGATTTATTTAAACTAACAAACACACCCAATCACCACCCCCCTCCTCCCTCTTCTCAGCTGTGAGTGGCTTTTAATGAATGAAGACTCTGATAACCTTCACACAACCAGTATCAAGGAGGGACGTGGGGTTGGGGGGGGAGTAATCTTATTGATTAGCTTCAAAATACTATGTTCAAACATCCCCATCCGTCTCCGGCTGATGATATGCTGTATAGTGGCAAAAGCAACAAACAGCAGTAGCAGTGGCTTGATAGCTTGGGTGGGGAATGGTGCTTGCAACAGCAAGGTTGTGGGTTTCGATTCTCACTGGGGCCACATACTGTACACTAAGGATGAGAGCTTCACTGAAATGTGACCCAGTATCGATAGTGCCTGACTATTGATACAATCAAACACAATTTGAGAGAGAGATAGAGATAGTTAGAGAGCGAGAGAACCTATTGATTTGGTTATGAGGTCCCCAGCGCCCCTGGCCTCTCAGGTCCCTGGAGAAGGAGCATTCAGTCAAATCAAATTATATTAGTAACTTACACATATTTAGCAGATGTTATCGCGGGTGTAGCAAAATCCTCAGAGCTCCAACAGTGCAGTAATAACAATCACAACAATACACACAAATCCCCCAAATTAAAAGAAACGATTAAAGAAATATAGAAATATTAGAACGAGCAACGCTTGTGTCCGTAATATAAATGTAAACGATGGGATGTATAGACATTATGGACAGTAAGTATATTGATTGAAAGGGTGTGTACAGCCGATGTTAAATAGGATAGGCATTGAATACAATATATACATATGAAGTGGGTAAAACAGTATGCAAACATTGTTAAAGTGACCAGTGTTCAGGGACATAGGGCAGCAGTCTCTAAATGCAGGGTTGAGTACCGGGTGGTAGCAGGCTAGTAAGGGTGACTAAAGTTCAGGGCAGGATACTGGTGGCCTTTTGATGCAGGCTGTTTTTTCCTTTGTTTGTTTAGTTCACCTGTACTGTCTCCACCTTCGATGGTACCGGGGTGAACAGGCTGTGGCTCGGGTGGCTGAGGTCCTTGATGATCTTCTTGGCCTTTCTGTGGCACTGGGTGCTGTCGATGCAGGGCAGGCAGTGTGCCCCCAGCGATGCGTTGGGCTGACCGCACCACCCTCTGGAGAGCCTTGCTATTGCGGACGGTGCAATTGCGGTGGTGATAAGTTTGTGAGGGTCTTAGGGGCCAACGCACATTTCTTCAGCCTCCTGAGGTTGAAGAGGTGCTGTTGCACCTGCTTCACCACACTGTCTGTGTGGATGGGCCATTTCAGTTTTTGTGTGATGTGCATGACGGGGAACTTGAACATTTTTAACCTCTCCAATGCGATCCAGTTGATGTTGATGGGGGCGTGCTCCATTTCCTGAAGTCCACGATCAGCTCCTTAGTTTTGTTCACTTTGAGGGAGAGGTTATTTTCCTGGCACCACTCCGCAAGGGCCCTCACCTCCTCCCTGTAGGCTGTCTCATTGTGTTGGTGATCTACCACTGTAGTACTGTCTGCAAACTTGATTAATGAGTTGGAGCATGCCCACACAGTCATGGGTGAACAGGGAGAACAGAAGGGGGCTGAGAAGACACCCTTGTGGGGCCCCCGTATTGAGGATCAGTGTAGCGGAGGTGTTGTTTGCCTACCTTCACCAACTGGGGTTGGCCTGTCAGTAAGTCCAGGATCCAGTTGCATAGGGGTTCAGACCCAGGGCCCCAAGCTTAGAGGGCACTATGTTGTTGAAGGCTGAGCTGTAGTCGATGAACAGCATTCTTACACAGGTATTCCTCTTTTTCAGATCGGATAGGGCAGTGTGCAGTGAGATGGTGATTGCATCATCCATGGATCTTCCTTGGCGGTATGCACATTGTAGTGGGTCTAGGGTGTCGGGTAAAGTGGAGATGATGTGATCCTAAACTAGCCTCTCAAAGCATTTCATGATGACAGAAGTGGGTGCTTTGGGGCAATAGTCATTTAGATCCATTACCTTTGTTTTCTTGGGTACAGGAACAATGGGAGACATCTTAAAGCAATTGGGGACAACAGACTGGGATAGGGAGAGATTGAATATGTATATAAACACTACAGCAAGCTGGTCAGCTCATGCTCTGAGGCCATGGCTAGAGATACCATCTGGGCCGACAGCCTTGCGAGGGTTAACACGCTTATACGTCTTACTCACGTCGGTCACGGAGAATGAGAGGTCAGAGTCCACGTGAGTGGTGGTTGCCCACGGTGATGACACTGTGGGCGAAGAAGGTGTTTAGCTTGTCCGGGAGCAAGGCAACGGTGTCCGCGACGTGGCTGGTTTTCCCTTTATAATCAGTGATTGTCTGGAGTCCCTGCCACATACGTCTTGTGTCTGAGCTGTTGAATTGCGACCACTTTGTCTCTGTTCTGATGTTTTGCCTGTTTGATTGCCTTACAAGAGGGCATAGCTGGACTGTTTGTACTCGTCCATGTTCCCAGTTGCCTTGTCATGGTTAAATGCAATGGTTCGCACTTTCAGTTTTACGCGAATGCTGCCATCTATCCATGTTTTTTTTGGTTTGGATAGGTTCTAAGTGGGAACAACATCCCCTATGCACTTCCTGGTCACTGAGTCAGTGTATACATCAATGTTATTCTTTGAGGCGAATGATAATTAGCCCAGGGTGGAGGGTTGGGGTCCTTTCAGGTCCCTGGTGAAGGAGCATTAGCCCAGAGTGGAGGGTTGAGGGTACTATCAGGTCCCTGGGGAAGGAGTATTAGTCCAGAGTGGAGAGTTGAGGGTACTATCAGGTCCCTGGGGAAGGAGCATTAGTCCAGAGTAGAGGGTTGAGGGTACTATCAGGTCCCTGGGGAAGGAGCATTAGTCCAGAGTGGAGAGTTGAGGGTACTATCAGGTCCCTGGGGAAGGAGTATTAGCCCAGAGTGGAGGGTTGAGGGCCACATTTGGCTATTTCTATATCAAATCCCATCCTGCCTGGTTGAGTGGCTCGCTTGAATGGAGGATGGCCTGAAAGAGCCTGACGTCCATGTTTATCTAGTCCTGATGGGCCGTCACCATGGCACCTACTCACACACACACATGCACACATTCACGTACGCACTCAGGGGTACATACAGTACATATGCAGACACGCTGACGCAGATATAAACACACTCTGAAAGACACGTACACACACACACACACACACACACACACACACACACACACACACACACACACACTCCATCTACTGACCCTACTGTAAGGACAGGAGCACAGTACACTGAGGAATAATATTATTAAAGTCACACTACACACACTCTGGCATAAGTATAGACCATCATTAACTAGACCTGTACAAAGATATGACACACACTATGACGCAGGCAGCAGTTGTCTTGTTACAACGATTATTTATTAAATTTAAAATATCTTTAGCACAGGTTAAAAATTAGACACTTCCATCTACCATGAGCGCCATGGGATTCAGATTCTAACATGGTGGAAAATAAACACTTAGAAAACAAACCCATTCTCATCCAACCAACCCTCCTCCTTTCTCATCCTCTCAGAACGTTTCAGTCGCTAGAGCCGAGGCAAATTAGAATTTTAATAATCATTGCTTGTTTCTCAATATACCCACTCATTGCAAAGACCATACTGGAAAAACAGGACTCGTCCAGTCCAAGTTTTAAATGACTCATTCTCCTTGCAAGTAATTTGTAGCTAATTAATTACACCCTCAATTTATAAGTAAAGTGAATGAACATTACAAAGTTGTTCTCTACCAAGCTTCTTCTGAGCTTTGTTGTAGTATTATGTTGTGTTGTCGTGTTAGAAACATATGTGTACCTTTTAAAAAGCGGCCCACTCTTTGAAGCTGGTGAATTTTCATTTTGGTTAAATAAATCAAATAAGCAGCTCAATCTGGCTCTCAGATCCTGCCGACTCAACTAGTAGCTTTCAAGCGAAATCGTTTGGCCAAGGCATTTAATTGGCTGAATTAGCGACTAAGGATATGTAATAATTCATTTTAAAGTATGTATACGAACGTGCAATGGCATTGAAATAATCTATGATAAGTATGAGTCAGAGCTTGTCTCCACCCCTCCCCTCGCTCTCCGATCATACCCCGACCTAGACAATCCACTAACCTACGGGAGGTTCATGGCCTACATTACCTCAACCCTATCTTTACGAACATAATAACAGGTAACAAGTAACATGAGCAGAGCACTGTTAATAATGGCAGGCTATCGCATTTAAAGTTTTAGTAAGAAAACATTAACAGCAAAGACATATATCCCCCAGTTATTGAAGTTGTTTAACAAACTGTATCCATTTTTATAGTTTATTTTTTATTTCATTTTCTTGTTTGATCTCTTCTTCTTCTTCAGTACATGCCAATGAGAATCTTGGATTACAAAAGTACCTGAACGACTTGCTAGTATATCAGCATGCATAGCTGTTTGGTATTTACATTCTATGTACAGACATGGGCTACAAGGAGGGGGGTTTCTACAGCACATCGTCTTTCATGTGTTTCATTTACATCTCCAGAATGGTGAAGAGAAAGCAGCTTGATACGGACATATTGCAGAGTACACAGGACGTGCACATAAAAGAGAATGTTCTGTCTCTTAAGTCAGTGCATTGCGTAACACTGTGTCTCTCTCGCTCTCTGTCTCTCTCTCGCTCCCTCTCTGTCTCTGTCTGTGTTGTGCACCAAACTCTGAGCACAGAGTGATTGGAAAGGTTAATTTACGGTGTTAACCGTGCCGTGAAGGGAAAAGCAAATAGCACAGAGTTGGGAGAACATGCACAGCACTGGTGAAGGACATTAAGCTGAGTCTCGCCCGCACCCTCCCTCCCTCCCTCCCTGTCTCCCTCCCTTCCTCTATCTCTCAGGCGACAAACACTTGGGCCCCCTGTTGTGTACAAAGACGCGGTGGGCCATCACCATCCATCACGGAAGACATATTGACAAGGCCTTCACCAGTGATCAGGCTTTAAGCGGACCATGCCACAGCAGCCTCACCTCCCTAACATGAGGCTACGCTACTGCATGGCTAACGTGGCTAACATGTCCATCCCCACAAAACAGCCACAGAACAACATGACATCCACAGGACCATAGGAAGCTTTGACAGGGTAGAAGGAAAGGAAGACTATTGAGTTGTTTAGATACAGCATCATGGGAGTGGACATATATATAGCCATACATAGACACATATATATTTCAACATCCCTATGTGTAACGTCATGTAGGTGTTGTTTGCTTGTTGGATTCTGTGGGTTCATGCTGTACATGGAAGACGTGGATGAACACATACACCCTCCCCCAGAGTTTTCAGGTTTGGTGGTTGCAATGCCAACCCTCTTGCGGCTATTGCAGTAGTCATTAAATATATTGCTCAGTTAGTGAGAATAACACCAGCATATAATTATATGTATCTCTAGTCTACTGAAGGTTCCTTGTCTATGGGTGTCTCATTTACAAGCCAGGCCCTAATATAGGCAATCAGCAGCGCTATCCTCTCACTGGGGGTCCATAAACAGTTGATTTCACAGCAGCGCCTTTGATAAACGAGGGAGGTGGCCTGCCCAGCATGTTAATGGGCCATCCCATAAAGATTATCTCTGACTGGGGTCACCCAGGCCAAGTAGCAGGGGGCTGATTGCCACGGCAATAAGACTCCGGCAAGCATTGCCGAGGCTTTGACGACCCCTTTGACGATTCCACCACAGCCAACACCACAGCCCACCCCCTTGGACAATCAAAACCTCACCATGGAAGCCCTCATGGGGAATAAGGAAGACGTTTACTACAGTGAAATTGAAATGAGGGGGAAGAGCAAATTAACCTGGGCGAGCGAGAGGAGGTGGGGCTTATTGAAACAGGCTTTAAAACAGCTTTAGACCAGGAGCTGTAAATGTTTAATTGTCCTCTAACGGCAATACTTTTAAAAACAGATTGGTAAAAAATAATCACTGCTTGACCTCGAGATTAAGAGGGACATAACCACAGCAAAATATTATTCCTAACACTAAATAGAGGCCAATCTAAAATAAAAATGTTTTATTGTGAATATTGGTGTATTGAACTTCATTGTATGTAGCCAATTGGTAATAAAGATTTTATCACAATTATTTATTTGTGGGAATTTAATGATACATGTTGATTGAGTTGGGGGGCACTCTGTTTTAGGAAACCCAGTGAAAGCGTATGGTTGTCCCACCGTGTTGCTCTAACTCTCTGTATGCTGGGGGCATGAAAGGGGGTAGGGGTGAAGGGGATGGTTTTGGGGAGAATTTTCTGGACCCTGACAAGGTTTCACTGCTTTAATACAGGGATTACACTCATCTCTCAGCGGGGGACACCCTATGCGGCAGGGTAGCCTAGAGGTTAGAGCGTTGGACTAGTAACTGGAAGGTTGCAAGTTCAGACCCCCGAGCTGTCAAGGTACAAATCTGCCACTGTTCCTAGGCCGTCATTGAAAATAAGAATTTGTTCTTAACTGACTTGCCTAGTTAAATAAAGGTAAAATACAAAATATGCCAACCCCCCTTCTGCCCACAAAACTCCCCCTCTCTGCACCCTAATCCACTTGCCCCCAATAAGCCCTATATGACTCAGAAAGGGCCAGGCACAGGTGGCTGTCATGGTGGAGGGGTGACTCAATCCCTTCTGTGACCACTCTATGTACCTGACCCTGAGTCAGATGGGCATCACGACTCACAGTGACGTAGAATGGGCAGAGCTCCTTATTCCACCTCATTGAACTGATCTGGGTGCAGCCATTTGAGTGGTGGAATGGTATCCTCTGCAATCAGTGCAGTTCAGGCCTGAGAATTGAAGATGGAATAAAGATTTGTGTGTCTTGGTTTTCTTTTTCCTTCTCCCTCTGTCTCTCTGTTTCTCTTTGTCTCTCTCTGTCTCTATGTTTCTCTGTCTCTCTCGGTCTCTCTGTTTGTCTCTGTCTCTTTCTCTGTCTCTCTCTCTCTGTTTCTCTCTCAGTTATTCTGGCTCAGCTGCAGGTGCCTAAATCAAGCTGTCAGAAAGCAGACTGCACGACTAAACAGCGCAGCCTGAAATGCCACCTGTCCATTGTCTCTGGGCGATTTATTATTCCACTATTTATTTATTTCTCGAGCGGGAACTAAGGTTTTCTAGAAGTTCCCTCCCCAATAACAACCTCAGCCAGGTTTGGAATTTTATGCATTTACCGACAACCTTTTTAAATGTTTTATTTACTTATTTATGAAGTTTATCTGGCAGAGACAATACACAACAAAAACATAAGTCTCAAAGCACTGAGAAAACATGTGTCAGACAAGATTTAGCTAATAGCTAAATATGATGCCTCACATGACATATCCGTGTCACCCTAGCTGAACCTTACTGGGAAACCAGGAACAACATCCTCCTTATAAGCCAATCAGATTTGTATTTCTTTTTATTGAACCTTTATTTAACTAGGGAGGATGCTGAGGATTCAGCATTGTTATGGTTATGGTGTTACACAGGGGTCAGTCCTTGGCAATTACATCACGTCAGGACCATTTGGCTAATCCGAATCTATCCAGACCCCCAAATCTTCTCACCGATCCCAGCTCGGTGAGGGGTCAAGGGGGTTGATGTGAGGCTAGTGGGCCCCCTTGAGGCCAATCCAATCAGTTGGTCAGGCTGGGGTATGGGAGCTTTATCACCATATTAAACCCTCTGTTCATTATCTCAGTAGCCTAAGCCAGGCTCCACCACTCTGTTCTGATGTCATTACAGCAGCATGGTAGTCTCATCGTCCCTGCCACTGTACTACAGCATTATGAGGTTGATTTGACCTGGGACAGCAACAGGGGTCTGGCTTAAAAGAGGGGAGGGTCTATACTGTAATCCTGTGACCTCACTGCCAATACCTTGTCCGGCCTCAGGCCGAAGGTCAGTCTCAGGTCTCAGGTCAAGTGTAATCATCACAGAGCCAACCCAAAAACGACACACAGAAACAGACATGCGTTGGAACGTGAGCATGTGTGTGTGTCATGTCCAGTCACAACACTGGAAGGTCTCTCTACAGTCCCCCTATGTGACCGTCTGCTCTAACACACCACTACACACCCCTACGCCCCTAGAGTCCACAGAATCACAGCAGGCACCGGCTTCACTATTACATCACTGCCATTAGCTAAATGACCAGTCACATTACCTCTCTTATAAGCTGTTTTCCTCTTCTCTGTCCTTCCCCACTGTTTGCTCTGCCACACCTCCCCAATGTACACGTGCTCCAATGGGACAGGAGCCTACCCTACACACACATTAGCCAGCTAGCCATCACACTAATGAACTGTATAGCCAGAGAGGCATGTACTTATTAACCAGGCAAGAGAAGGAGCTAGGTGATAAAACAAATACAGGCCAGCTAAGTTGTTAAGCTACGAGGCCAAAGCAAATAAGGTACAGCGTATTTATCCTAACAGACACAACACTGGGACTAGTGGTTTGTTTGTGGATGTGACTTGACACATGCATAAGCCATGGTAGTCACTGCAGAACACAGGCTAGAGGATACATAGGCTTCTAATGAAAGTGGATATGGCTCCCTCCCTCTATCTTTCTCGTTCTCCCCCTCTCCACTGACAGTGGCAATTGACTTTCCCTCTCCTTTTGTCTCTTGTTTGTGTGGCCGTGTGAAGGGCTGACAAATGACCCACCAAGCAGCCTGATGGCCCTATATTACCCACTCCTCTATTTGCTTAATCCAAAAACAAGATTCTGGGTCCGTTTCACCTCTCTCTCCTCTCTCTCTCTCTCTTTCACCAGGGAGATTGATGGAGTGCTTCACCTCAATAGCTTGCCTCTGTCTGGGATAGGGGAGAAAGGGAGAAAAGAGGAAAGAGCAGAAAAAGAGGAGAAAAGGAGAGGTGAAGCAAAAAGAGGAAGAAAACAAAGAAAATGGGAAAGGTGATAGATAGAAGGAGGAAGGAGAGGAAAGAGAGGAGGAAGGGGATTGAGACAGAAGACATGAAAGTAGGAATGAGCAGTGAGAAGAGAGAGAAAATAAAGTAAGAGGGGGAGGGGTGAGCCTGATTAAATGGAGGGTCTGTGTATGTATTGGAGTGGAGGAGAGAAATAAAGAAAGAAAGAGGTAAGGGGTGCCCAATAGGGGGTAAATCTGAATTAGGACAGCACTCTATCCCCCCTCCCTCCATTCTCCCAAATATCCCTCATGTTAATATACCCCCAGCGTGGCACTCTGGATAATATAACTTTGACCTGTGAATTGTGAATATGCTAACAGCTTATTGTTTGAACACTGAACAATCCATTATTTTGCAGATCTGTTTACATCAGTCCGGTTGTTTAGATTAGTCTGAGTGTGTGTACGAGTGTCTGTGTGTGTGTGTGGGCGGGGGGGGGGTGTAAGCGTTTGTTATAAGGGCATGTGTGTATGCGTGTGTGTCTGTGTGAGCATCTACAGAAACCTGTGAATAACACAGGCTTCTGGGAAATGTCATGGTCAGGGTCATACTCTGATGAAACGGCATGTGTGCAGTCTGCTAGTTTATCTCATTGAAAAACACACTAACCGTGTTCTTCAAACAGGCGAGGGGGGATCACAACTGTCTCTGTTACTTATACCCTCTTTAACTCCTCAGAAAAATGGTTTTGCTTCATATGGGCGAAAACAGAAAGCTTCAAACTCGGGAGGACATCAACAGTAGCTCAACGTGATGTCTCCTGCCGTGTGTGTGACTGACATCTTCATCCTTTAATATGCTTCTGCCTAATAGATCTGTATTAACTTATCTCCACAGAGCCAGGTAGCAGCACCGCTCCCATCCTCCTTTTGATGTTGTGTTTGTGTTGCGCGCTGACCGCAAGGACGGGAGCTAATACACACATCAAACGCCTTTTACTACTACTGCTTCCCCACCAAGCAGGCAGACACACACACACACACACACACACACACACACACACACACACACACACACACACACACACACACACACACACACACACACACACACACACACTGAACTGGTTTCTATCTCTACTATACTTTCCTAATGGGGCCAACTCTTCCTTAACTGTCCCTGGTCACAGTCTATGTCCATCCCTCTCCATCCCTGATGTCTTCCCATTGATTAATCCACTGATAAATATTGCTTTGGGTTTGGTAATGCTTTACACTGGAGAGCCACTGTACATGATTCACTTGCATTGATTGGTCTGTGTATAATTTTATGAAACATACAATATAAGCCAATGTAAACACAAATAGTTGCTTCATTATGATGTCTCTGCCATACCATCAACACCCCTGTCATCAGACCTGTCATCACCGAAGCCCGTGAATCCTCATGAATCCTCATCAATTCCTATTTTAAAGCCATGATTCATCAGTCAGTGAGCACTGCTATTGTTAGATGATGACAGCAGAGCAGAACAGAGTCATGTTGTGTGGAGGTCCCCTCCATAGAGGGGCTGAAGCACTTGGAGCCCAGCCCAGGGAGAGTGCAGCTGCACTGGGGAAGGATAAAGGAATCGCTGGGGTGGAAGAGCAACAGGTATTTAACGGCTAGCCTGAACATCTGGTTGAGCTTAGAGCTATTGTTCATTAACACAGAGTCAACCCCAGGATGTGATGTCACAGGGCTGTGGGGAAGTGGCACTAGCTGGGGTGGAGGGGTCAGTGAACTCTTTGGCTGAAGGGTAGGAGAGGAGTTGTGGAGGTGACCTGAGAGAAGAGCAGATTTTGTCTGGTCAGGTCTAGCTGAGAGAATGTTGGTTTTGTCTGAAATGCTGCCCTACATTTCTAAATGTGGGAACCATTTTAACTTCAACATTGTCACATTGTTTGCTTGTTGTCTCATTTTCTCTCTCCTCTGTGTCATTCTACATCTCTGCTGTTCTCTCTCCTCTCTGTCAATCTACATTTCTGCCCTTCTCTCTCCTCTCTGTCGATCTACATTTCTCACTTCCTCTGCACTCCTCTTCTCCTGTATTCCTCTCGTCCCTTGTTCCCCATGCTGCTAGGCCCTGGCAGTGCTGTTGACTCATTGAGATGTGTAAATCCCTTTGACATGGGATGAATAGACAGTTCCTGGCAGGGCGCCCCACGCCACTTTGTGCACTGCCACTTAATTGGAGCGCCCCAGTTTGCCCTCCCTCCCTCCCCTCACCCCCTACACCCTCCACACCCCCTGCTCTCTCACTCTGGCCAGGTTCTTTCTGACATCAAAGGGGGGGGGTTATGCATCCCTTCAAAGTGCTTAAAACCCATTCAGCTCAGTGGTTTTGCTTAGGAGGTCCTTTTTAAAAGGAACAGTATTTCCATCACATTATATTTTCTGTCATTAAGGAAACTTAGAGTATGTACCCTGAAAACATAGGATAGAGTGCTTCCATTGGCTTAGAGAGAGTGTCTCTTCCTTCCTATGGTAGGTATTATGATCACAATGCATATTTTCATCTACATGTCAACATGTACTACTTACAGCTGAGGGTTCTATACATACAGAATATACATACATACTCCACTGTATTCCACTTGTCTCCCTTTGAGAGTGTTTACAGTGCCTTGCGAAAGTATTCGGCCCCCTTGAACTTTGCGACCTTTTGCCACATTTCAGGCTTCAAACATAAAGATATAAAACTGTCTTTTTTTGTGAAGAATCAACAACAAGTGGGACACAATCATGAAGTGGAACAACATTTATTGGATATTTCAAACTTTTTTAACAAATCAAAAACTGAAAAATTGGGCGTGCAAAATTATTCAGCCCCCTTAAGTTAATACATTGTAGCACCACCTTTTGCTGCGATTACAGCTGTAAGTCGCTTGGGGTATGTCTCTATCAGTTTTGCACATCGAGAGACTGACATTTTTTCCCATTCCTCCTTGCAAAACAGCTCGAGCTCAGTGAGGTTGGATGGAGAGCATTTGTGAACAGCAGTTTTCAGTTCTTTCCACAGATTCTCGATTGGATTCAGGTCTGGACTTTGACTTGGCCATTCTAACACCTGGATATGTTTATTTTTGAACCATTCCATTGTAGATTTTGATTTATGTTTTGGATCATTGTCTTGTTGGAAGACAAATCTCCGTCCCAGTCTCAGGTCTTTTGCAGACTCCATCAGGTTTTGTTCCAGAATGGTCCTGTATTTGGCTCCATCCATCTTCCCATCAATTTGAACCATCTTCCCTGTCCCTGCTGAAGAAAAGCAGGCCCAAACCATGATGCTGCCACCACCATGTTTGACAGTGGGGATGGTGTGTTCAGGGTGATGAGCTGTGTTGCTTTTATGCCAAACATAACGTTTTGCATTGTTGCCAAAAAGTTCAATTTTGGTTTCATCTGACCAGAGCACCTTCTTCCACATGTTTGGTGTGTCTCCCAGGTGGCTTGTGGCAAACTTTAAACAACACTTTTTATGGATATCTTTAAGAAATGGCTTTCTTCTTGCCACTCTTCCATAAAGGCCAGATTTGTGCAATATACGACTGATTGTTGTCCTATGGACAGAGTCTCCCACCTCAGCTGTAGATCTCTGCAGTTCATCCAGAGTGATCATGGGCCTCTTGGCTGCATCTCTGATCAGTCTTCTCCTTGTATGAGCTGAAAGTTTAGAGGGACGGCCAGGTCTTGGTAGATTTGCAGTGGTCTGATACTCCTTCCATTTCAATATTATCACTTGCACAGTGCTCCTTGGGATGTTTAAAGCTTGGGAAATCTTTTTGTATCCAAATCCGGCTTTAAACTTCTTCACAACAGTATCTCGGACCTGCCTGGTGTGTTCCTTGTTCTTCATGATGCTCTCTGCGCTTTTAACGGACCTCTGAGACTATCACAGTGCAGGTGCATTTATACGGAGACTTGATTACACACAGGTGGATTGTATTTATCATCATTAGTCATTTAGGTCAACATTGGATCATTCAGAGATCCTCACTGAACTTCTGGAGAGAGTTTGCTGCACTGAAAGTAAAGGGGCTGAATAATTTTGCATGCCCAATTTTTCAGTTTTTGATTTGTTAAAAAAGTTTGAAATATCCAATAAATGTCGTTCCACTTCATAATTGTGTCCCACTTGTTGCTGATTCCTCACAAAAAAATACAGTTTTATATATTTATGTTTGAAGCCTGAAATGTGGCAAAAGGTCGCAAAGTTCAAGGGGGCCGAATACTTTCGCAAGGCACTGTATGTGTGTGTGTGGGTGGGTGTATGTGCGTGTGTATGTGTTTGTTTGTTTTTAACCGTCACGATGAGCGTCCATCCGTAACGTTTATAAACAGATCGACTGGCGCTCTCCTCTCACGAGTCTCTGGGATGGGCGAGAGGAGGAGCAGAGAGGATTGTGGGAGCAGGCGAGGGGCTGTTTAGGTATCAGGTTTGTCCTGGAAGCACATCGATAGGTAGAGGATGCAAGAGGATGAAGATGCTTTCAGGTTATCTTGCGTGTGTTGCGTTCCATGCACAGTATCCTCTCTTGCACCAACAGCTGTAGTTGGTCTGGTTGTTGTTATGTCTTCAGTAGACAGTTTGAGATAGGTCAAAAGTTAATATTGTTTCTGCAACCTTGAAATCATACTGTGATGTTCCGTTCTCCTTGTTGGTCGTACGGAGGAGCACATGGGTAAACCATGCCAGGTGATGTGGGAGAGAGAGATAGAGACACCTGCCTTAGCTGAGGACATGTGTTGCCCTATGAGAGGTCCATGAGAGAGACCACAGTACAGAGCCCAGGGGGGCCATTGATACAAGCTATTCAAAAGGGATGAGGAAACAACAAAGAAACAAACCAAATACCAGATTGGCCGCCCACAGATCTCAGGTAGACACATGACATAGATGCATCGGGGCCCCTGCTGAGGATACTATAGTATGTTTACTCTCTAAGACGTTATTCTGGGTTCTACCTTCATAATATACTCAACACTATATGACTTAGTCACAGTCCCATTGTCTTTATAGACAGAAATGTTTCCCTAATATGTCTGCAGGTATTCAAATAATACAATGAGCTATTACTTGCATTTCTATGCATTTAGTCAAATATACAGGTCAACAAAATGCCCTACTTGGTATACAGTAAGTTAATACTGCCTGGTAAAGATAGGAATCTAGGATTAAAAAGGTGTAATCGTTGTACTATCCACAATTATGAGTTTTGTGATCTACAAGCATACTGAGGAATACAGTAAAGTCAGATCCATGCTATAGTACATCACTCATGTCCATTGGAGAGGAAGACTGGTTCATTATGCAAATAGTATACACTATAGTAGTCTTACAGTCCAACTAACTCCAAAATGATACAGGAAGTAAGTTCTCTAAAACGAGGAACATATTGTCAATGGTAGTTACAATGACCTCTGATAGGGAAGATAGAGTAAGGGATTTCAGAGGGAGGAGGTGGGTTGCTTGGGTATTTTATCCTAAATCAGGAACGCTGGACTTGGACGAGTCTTCTTAGTGGAGGATCCCACTTGGGGGAAAAAGGTTTTAGATGAACTACTTACAGTAACATGCATCAAAGTTTTGTCCCCCCCCCCCCTACAAAGGAAATGGTTTCTCCCGTAATATTCTTCTGATGTTGTCAATCATCTTGATTCATCATTTGAGTCAGTGTTTTGTTTGTTTTTGTTTTCTTACAAAAAAGCTGTAGGTAAAATCGTGGAGATGGAAGTGGGAGTAGGAAGAGACTCTGAAGCATTTCTCTACACGGTTTTTAGGGGTGTTTTCTTCTTCTCCAGGGAAGTCATCTTTAAATGTTGTTGTGCTTTGTGGGGTTCCTCATGCCATTGGTCAGTCACTCTTAAGTCATCAGCGTTCAGTCGCCAGGTTATCTGCAGACATGGAGAGAGAACAATAGAGAGAGAACAATAGAGAGAGAGAGAGAGATGGAGAAGGAAAGTGAGAGTGAGAGAGAGAGGGAGAAGGAAAGAGAAAGAGAAACAGTAGAGATCATTAAATGTGTATGAGTCAGACCACCCATCTGTGTGTCTCTTTTTTGCTCCCCCCCACACACACACACACACACACACTCACAGACACACACCATGACTGTTAGTGAAAGAGCGAGAGGCCCGCAACGAAGGGACCCCACCATAACCTTCACAGACACTGGGCCCACAGTGTCACAGCCATGACACAGGCTGACTCACTGTTACTTGGGACGGTGTTGCCCTCCCTGGTGCCTGTGTAAAAACAAAGGGCCGGTGACCACCCTGTGAGTGTGTACGGTCTGACTGCATCGACGCTGAGATTCTGAGCGACAGCGGCGGCTGCATGGGGGGTGACTCCTTCATCAGCTTCAATTAAGGCCAGAGAGACAGAGATGGCTACAGAGGCCGCTCACTAACAGCATGGATGAGTCTAACCTCTGGATTCAAGACAACCCCTCAGTCAAAGATCACTCTCTGGGTTTGAGTCTTCAGAATAATACTCATGAAGTTTATAGTTTTATGATATGTTCATCTCTAGAATGCATCCTACAGTATCTATTTGGTCAGTTCTGAGCCATTATTACCATTTTTTAAAAACACTAGAGTATACCAAACATTTAGAAAACCTATCAATTCGTCGAGGCATAGACTATACAAGGTGTCGAAAGCTTTCCACAGGGATCCTGGCCCATGTTGACTCCAATGCTTCCCACAGTTGTGGACCATTCTTGATTTACTCGGGAAGAGAGTGAAAATTCTAGCAGCGTTGTAGTTCTTGACAGAAACCGATGTGCCTGGCACCCACTCCCATACCACCTTTAAATGCACTTAAATCATGCCCATTTAACCCTCAGAATGGCACACAATCCATGTCTCAATTGTCTCAAGGCTTAAAAAATCATTCTTTAACCTGTCTCCTCACCTTCATCTACACTGATTGAAGTGGATTTAACAAGTGACATTAATAAGGGATCATAGCTTTCCCCTGGATTCACCTGGTCAGTCTGAGTCATTTTCTTAATGTTTTCTCAGTGTATAACAACATGACCAACAACAAAGGGATTACACACAGGCCCACAGTGAAGGAGCACTACACATCAAGAACTGACACATCAGTTCATTTATCTAGCCTGTGTTTACTCTCTAAAGCCAGGCAGTCATGCCACTGTGAGAGAGTGTTTTGGGTTGATATTTTGCTGAAAAACGCTTGAAAGGTTTCCTACCCCCCAGGTAGAGTAGAGGGATGATTCATACGGGCTGTGTGTGGGTGTGTGGGTGGTCCATTAGACAGAGAACAACAGCTACCTGGCGCTGGAGCTCCATGTACTGACCCTAATGTAAGGACAGGAGAACAGTACACTGAGGACAATTATTAGAAGTCACACACACACACACAGACACAGACACAGACACAGACACAGACACACACACACACACACACACACACACACACACACACACACACACACACACACACACACACACACACACACACACACACACACACACACACACACACACACACACACACACACACACACACACACACACACACACACACACACACACACACACACACAAACACAGCTTTTCGAAACAACTCTAAAATCCTAGGATCATAAAATCCCTACTCTCATTATAATAACCTATAATGATGTGGGTCCTGTATACCATGTGTGATATTTAAGCAATAAAGCCTGAGGGGGTGTGGTATATGGCCTGTTCTTACACTCGACGCAACGCGGAGTGCCTGGACACAGCCCTTAGCTGTGGTATATTGACCATACAGTATATCACAAACCCACGAGGTGCCTTATTGCTTTTATAAACTGTTTACCAACAGAATTAGAGCAGTAAAAATACATTTTTGTCATACCAGTGTTATATGGTCTGATATGCCACGGCTGTCAGCCAATAAGCATTCAGGGCTCAAACCACCCAGTTTATAATTTAGCTTTAATCTCATGTGGTAATAATTATCACTGCCTGCCTCCCATTTACTTTCATCATCATGTCTTTACATTTTCCAAAATGGTCAGGCATAATTTCCTACATGAAAACAAGAGAGAGTAAGGTCTCAATGTGTACTACCATATCAGTATGTCCCGGGTGAGTCACTGGTTCACAAACAAAGCCTCTCTTTCTCCGGCTGAGGCCCAACATACGCAGGTGGTTCAGGGCAGCACACACACGTGCCCTTCCCTGTGAGGATACAGTGTGTACTGCTTACATACCAGATTCAGAAAAAACAACTACTGCTTTGTCCCAGTACAGAAAGGTGATTCCTCACAAAACTAGAATAAACAGGACCCATAGAAAGGTCCTTTGGAGGAAGTATTGTGGACGTACAGTATATTACATTTGTTTCTTAAAGCATAATTGATCAATAATGAATTGAAGTTGGAACACTTGTGGCATTCTGGGCTGACCCAGGCCTCCTAAATAAACTATTTTTCTCTTCTAGTTTTGTGCGGAATCACCCAGTAAAGTCCCCATCCAGTAACCTCACTGTGCTGTATCCATACAACTAGAGATCAGTCACTGCCCCAGGGCTACACGTATCCACTCTGAGAGAACCAACACAGTCCTGAATACACCCCTGGCTAAGAGGTAAGCTGCGTTTGGGAGCAACACAATTCTCTAGCAGTGTGAACAATACAGCTACCCAGTGATGGGAACGGTGGGCCACTCCGCAGCACCAAAGCCAGGTGTTAGCACTTGAGGTCGCTTGCCTCATCAATAATTGACAGAGGCAAACCAATCAGAACAATTTGCTCCCCACAACGAAGTGCTAGAGCAGGCTCACACCGGCGAATCATTAATGAGGCAATTAGCAGAAACGGTTAGACGGTTAGCCTCTCGCTAGCACCGCACTGCTCCTCTGATGCTACGCTAAGCTGCACCTGATCCTGTCATAGATACTGTTGACAGAGTGGTCCTGGTCAACACTCAGATAAGGAGATAGGGAAAGCTGCTGAATGTAATGATGTGCTGCTGAAGCCCCTTGGTAGAATGTGAGCTGCGTTACAGAATCAAATGTTGTCAATGTGTTGCACAGGCCTCTTTAGGAGCACAATGCAAATCCGTCACCATGGGGGAATGACCAGTATTGGCCGTTGCCGTGGAGAGGGCCAGCTGGAGCTGTTTCTGTGGCTATTCCGGTGTGGGAGAGTCTTTATGGACAAGGATAACATCGACTCGGGTGACATCGCTCAAACATTGGGGAAAACAACAACAAAGATGGCGTTTCTCTTTAAAGTCCAGGGTCTAGAATTGTTGTTTGACGGAGAAATCAAAGTCCTGAGGGAGCTGCTTGAGAAGCCTGATCGAGCGGACATATTGGAACCATTTCATAGCTAATCGATGCAGCTCTCTCTGCTCTTTCAGCTTTGGGTCCAGTTGAGGCTCAATTAAACCAGTAACCTTGATCTGAGGAACAAACCATGCAAACCTTGCACAGCGCATAGATTATTCCCAAACACACACATATTCACGCACACATCACACACACACGCAAATATACTCACATGTGTAATACCAAAAATCAATACTATATACTATACTATTTGATGTCCATTTTGTTTAGTTCAAATGAAACGCTGAGGAGATGAATAGTAAGTTGTTTACCCATACTCACTCATGGCTTTTCCCCTTTGAAAAAGAGAAGCTTTCCCCTGAATATCTCGGCTTTCTAATCACCTTAATGCAGTCTCAGTTTCAATATATCTCACTGATGGAAGGATTAGGAAAGGAGGGAGAAAATGAGAAAGGCAGAGAGAGAGAAAGGAGAGAGGAGAGAAACAATTGCTAACAAATACATTTGTTTCCTTGCATTCAAATTTATTTCATACTTCAAATTTGTTATATTTGTATTTTAGTAATTGTTTTCTTATTCAATGTAGCATTTTATTGAAATTTGACAGAGACAAAACTCAATTCTTTTACACAGCTGAACTGACTTCCTCAGCACATCATTTTAAAACATATTTCTAATGTAATGTCTTCAACCTACCTATGCAGCATATTCACTATTAATCATCATAACTATTCCATAGTAACAACTTTGGAGCAGTTTTATCTCCTTATTTGATTTACATAGCTCTTAAAGGGGCAGCACAATTATATTACAATTGATTGGTTGGCCTGTCCACTGGCGTGGCTGATATTGACACTTGTAGACAGTTACTGTCTGTTTAATGATCACTATTCACTTTTATAGCCCTCTCTGGACCACGTCACTAATAAATATTTGCAAAGAGGAAATTTGCCGTATGTCTTGAGAGAGCCATAAAGCTGGCACCTATGTGTTTTGAGATTAGCATGTAATTAAAATAGTAAATCAATATTTATTAAGCTCTATTGCAAAACAAATGAGAATTGTTGCAGGGTCGCCACTGCCTGCCGGGGCCAAGAGAGCAATGATTCCTTTTGCCGTTCAACTCTCTCTCTCTCTCTCTCTCTCTCTCTCTCAGCTTCATATAAAACATTGCAGCATAAAATGCACCCACTATGACCTCATTTTATTTATAATGAGAATATAAAATGTATACATCACCTTTCTCTCAATCAATTGTTGAAACAAATGTAATAATACGTGTGTGTGTGTGTGTGTGTGTGTGTGCGCAATCGTGTGTGCAGGTGTGTGCATAGCTATACTGTATTTGTGTGTATGCTGTAGTCTGTGTGTTTGTGCTTGCGTCTGGACGAGGGGAGGGAGCACTTGAAGGTGAGCTCTCTCTCTCACTCGTCCTTCAGCGCTTGTTGTTCTTCTGTAAACGGAGGAGCTGAGAATAACTCTGCTCACATTACACTTCACTGTGCATAAAACCATCTCAGCAGCGCTGGCTGCTCACTGTCACACAGTCTGTCTGTCTGTCTGGAGCACAGCAGGCCAGACTACAGTAGAGAGAACCCAGTGTGAGGTCGGACAATCCTCCCCTACTGTACCCAAAACCTATCTCAGCTAAGTCAGCCCTCCACGGCCCCACTTCCAGCCCTAGTCACGTAAACCCAGGACTAATGGGCCTAAAATAACACTGTGACACCTCCACCTCCTTTTTCAGACACAAACACAGGTGCACAGAGGCAGACACACACAGGAACACACAGAGGCGCTCTCACACATACTGGTGTGCACACACATACTAACACCTACTCACTCACGCACAAACACACACATATACACGCGCGCACACTTCACCTCAATGAGACCCTCTTCCCCTTTTCAACCACAGGTATAAAAAGGTGAGTGCAGACTATCTATCTCACCACACCTCCTACATCTATAGCAAGTTAAGGGACTGGAGAAAGCAAACAGTTGTAAATAAAGACAACCCCTTTCACCTCTGTAGGCTAAGATGCACAGATTATTGTAGGAATGGCTGCTACAGTGTCTAGAGCTATATATCTACTGTACATATGCTATGCAAAAGAGAAAGAGAAGCCAATAAAAACTCAATGGAGCACTGCTTTTATTGTTTAAAAATTGCTCTACATTTTAACGGCTGAAGAAAACATTGGTCAGATTCAATTATGCATTAAAAAAAATAAGTTATGAGCTGGCGGCTAAATTATTGATGCTGGCATGGATAGTGGCTCGGCGTTGCCAATGTGTCAACGCATTTCTGCTGACGTTTCTTCCTGTATTGATAATTTTCCATCTAAAAAGGTCCATAAAGTCTTGATCTGTGAAAGATGGCAAGTGGCCGGGATATCCTGTAATAAGCAGATTGGAGAAATGATACATAATTATTGGAGGGAGTGAAAATGGGTTTGATATCATATCTAACATAAAACACTGGATGTATGAACTGGACTTTTTTGTCACAGTCTGAGGATTTAAACTAAATCAATTGAAACCACTTAAATGTTCCTTCGACCGGATGTGTTATTAATTTGTCTGCATCATGTCCAGTGTGCCACATTTACCAGAAATATTGAGGTACAGTTAGGGCTGTGGCGGTCACACAATTCCGTCAGCCGGTGATTGTCATGCAACTAACTGTCGCTTTCACGGTAATACAGTCTACACCTTCAAAATAAATCCATTATTTACTTTAGACAGGTCTAAAGAAGTGAGATATGAAGAAAATGTTGTCTATTTCAGAAGAAAATAATGGCATACTTTGAGTTGTCCTTACATTAGGCCCTGATGTGGCTATGCCAAATAGCTGTGGGCTACACTAGTTCATTTAGCAACAAGATTTGATTAGAATTCCATAGCATTATTTTATAGAATGAAGAATACAATTGAACATAGCTGAATAAAATATAAATATTTTCCCAAACGATTTGAGGGAGTGCACACGCGGCTATTCTGTGTTGAGCACTTAACAAAGAAAGTACTCCTATATGCTTCATTTAGAGTTATTAATGTAACTTTAGTTGTTCTACAAATATTGGGCTATATGTTTTGATGTTCAATACATTGTAAGGCTGCATTATGAGTCTCTAATGATGATTTTTTTTTTTAAGTTGCTTGAAAGGCATGAGCTCAACTTTGTTTTTTTTGCGCAGGCTGAAAACACTCTTATAGTCTCTCATTCACAATTTGACAAGCACTTGATAATCCTCGAATTTCACGGCGGCATCCTCTTTGTGGCCGTATTGCACCCTAAAGAAATCCATGCCGTTTGCGGCCGGGAGTGTTGCCTTGTGCCCTTCTCCCCGAGTGTGCTGCGCAATACGAACCGCCTCATATGGCTCTCCGTCACGTGATCGGGTCTTTCTCACAGGCTATAAGTGAAGACAGACACATCGGGGACGCAACTGTGAGCGTCCTTATCCAATTCCAAGGTGCATATTGAAGATATTGGAAGAACGGTCCACATTTATTTTTCGTCAGCCAACAAGATGCCAACAACAAGATGAGTAGTCCTAACAAACAGCAAAAGCACTAGCCTATGTCAATCTACTATCCCCAATAGTACAAAAGTCGACCTATTCTATTCTGTGCGAGAAATAAATATTCCAACCGTAGTCTGGGACAGTTGTGGGATGCAATAGATCTCAAATTAATACAACCACTGCCAGAAAAAAATAAGCAATGTGCTTAATATTAGGAAAGTTGAGAAATAAATATCGTAGGTCTAGCCTATAGAAAGCTGATCCTCCTATTTTTAGTAGAGGCCGTCACTCTGTTTTCTCCCACAAATGCATATCCTATTGAAATGTTGCGCAACATGAACTCATGGGCTCTCATGAAGTGTTTTATTAGATTTTCAAATACATTTGCATTGATGTCAGAGTGATTAGAGGGACAATATAGTGATGAGTACCAGGCAGTTAGCAAGTTTGGTAGGCTACTAATGACCATTAGCAGCATCAGAGTTTGGAGAAGCCTAATTACCATGACTAAACGGTCATGTGGAATTTGACTGCAATTCATGACTTGTGACCGCGGTAATACGGTCACTGTAACAGCCCTAAGCACAGTCATGTAGGCCATTTTTACTTCTCACCACCTTGTATCACTATCAACTCAACAGATACCACATGGAGGTGGTATCATGTTATATCATGTCCACACCATTGTTACGTATGTGTGTAAGTGTTTGTGTGTTTAAAAAAATGTGTATCTAAGTGGGTTGTTGACTGTCTTTGTCTTGGGACTGTCCCTCTCATATGCACACGGATGTCACACTTCCTGCGATGCAAATGCCTGTGGTTTAACTGCAGATAGCCACCAAGTACAGAGCATCTGTTTCTCTGTCTTCTTTCTCTCTCTTTCTTTCGGTCTCTACAAACACACACACACACACACACACACACACACACACACACACACACACACACACACACACACACACACAACACACACACACACACACACACACACACACACACACACACACACACACACACACACACACACACACACACACACACACACACACACAATTCTGGTGTTTTAGCACAACTACATACGTCTTTAAGTTGAACTGCCTTTTTTTCTTCATATTAGTTTTTACTTGAATACAGAAACATAATGTATTCTACACAAAATCTGTTCATGAATTCAATTGCAAAAGTGTACAATAAAATGATTTCTCCTGTTGTGGCATTGTTCCTATATCTGATTCAGAGATGAATGAAAAGGGCTGGTGGGATGTGATGTCCTGAGGCAGAAAAACACAATTGAAAGATGAGAAAACGAAAGAGAAATCGACGAGTGCGGCCGGCGTACGGCTGCGATGAGAACGCTGTGCTCTTTTCCACCCTACAAGGTTAACGGAACAGAGCATTCGACTTGTGGAAAATTCCAGATGACCTTCTGCTTATCTGAGTCTTATTTTGTCGTAACGCTCCCTTGCCTCTGTTCAGTGGCTGTGTTCACAGTGCTGGGTGTAGGTGTTGGGGACTGAGTGACCCAGAGGCCTATGCAGGAACACCTACAACCCGCCAGAGATAAGAGGTGCCTCAGCTGAATATCACAGCTCATTACAACCAAGGAAACTGCACACAGCCAAAGCCAAAATGGCAGGGGTTTGACACACCGCTCTGTTCATCTGAAAGGTTATGATACTTCTCAACTTTCCATTTTAAAATATCAAGCTCAGAAGGGAAAGGTACAATTAAGTCAAATTGAGATTATTAGGAGAAAGAATAAAAGCTAGTGCTGAAAGCCTTTCTGGAGACATAAAAAACAGATACACGTCCCAATCGGGTTTCCATCTGCCCTTGCTATGGTAGACTGTAGAGGACTGTCCCTCCACTGATCTGGAGTCAGCGAGCAGTGAACCAGGCCCTGAGTCGCTGTCCTGTGTGACTCATGTGTTTGCACTATGTGAGGTAGAAGAGAGCGAGGTGGGCCTGTGTGTGGCTGGAGAAGAAAGCACAACCACACACACATGCATTTACATCTACATACAATTAGCTCCTGTAACACATTATGCAGGTCTGACAGTTTATAAAATCTATCTGCACTGCAATAATGACCTTAATGTTAATGTTTCAAGCAATAATCTTGCATGCGTTTGATTACAGTATCTTATATTACTACAATGATAAACCCACAAAAAAAACTCTGCACGGCCTTTGCAGAGCAGCCGGTGTTTGGTGTGTGGAAATTTCCAGCTAATATGTTTGGTGAGGGAGGGGGAACTACATGAGACTTATCTTCCCTAATTCAGGGATATTTTGAAAGTAGAACACTCTGGAGAAGTGTGGTTCTGTCGGCCAGTCTAAATGTACTGTTAGCGAGACCACAGAGAGCAGAGACACACATTACCCAATCAGATCCTGTATTTTTAGAACACAGTAACAATGAGCTCCGTACCATAGATCATAGAGTGTAGCACGCCCACTTGGTGTTTCACAATCTACAGTTGTTCACCAGTGTCTGTTCGGAAACATACACACCAATGTAGACACACACATGCATAAACACACAGATTCACAAGAACGCACACAGCACGCACGCATGCACACGCATGCATGCACACAAGCACACGCACACACACACACACACACACACACACACACACACACACACACACACACACACACACACACACACACACACACACACACACACACACACACACACACACACACACACACACGCACACACACACACACACACACACACACACACACACACACACACACACACACACACACACACACACACACACACACACACACATTTTAATTGCAGGAATTCTGCTAAATTCGGAAAAGATTACTATCAGAATGAATGCAAGGAATGCTACCTTATGTGCATATTTCATGCATTTTGTTTCAACTGCTGTGGTTTCTACATCAGATGAACAGTATGAGTTGCAAAAGTGCATAAAATGAACTAATGGCCGAATCATGTTTTCTTATTCATAGGTTTAAGGCCAGGCACCACACACTAATAGGGTCAACTTTAACCAGACACAAATATTACTTTTTGTATGTAAAATATGATATGTTGTATTAAAATATGCGAATTAGGCAACATCTAATTAAATATGTGCATATTTGCACCTCACGCAAATACCTTTTTTTCTGGACACTGAATGAAGCCAGACTAAGTATTTTGGTTTTGTTAAGACACTGCAGGACCGGACTGTTTGTGGATAAATATTTTGGTTTCGTTTCGTTAAGACACTGCAGGACCGGACTGTTTGTGGATCATTCATTTTTCAGAAGATAATGTAAATATAGAATAAAACATTTACAACATATCAACAATGACCTACGTTACAGTATATGTCTGGGGAATACGCCTAAGTATAACCATACAACATTTGGTGAATGTAGATGCTTCTGAGGCTGAGAAAGATTTGTTGGCGTTTGGGAAGAGTCTGACTTTTGGAAAATGGCTTTAGACACTGAACGCGAATGATTTACCTGTATTTAGTCCCAATCACCATTCCTTGAAAGTAATTTACATACAGTCCAGTTTGTAACATTCTCTGTGAAATGTGCTTTTAAATGATTTGTGATTGAATGTAGTGAGCTTTAAAATGATGGATGTATGTCCATTTAAATGTGGTTACAATTCATGACATTTTGATGACGGTAGTATAATAAACCAATCATACTACTTTTTGAAAATACTAATATTGATTAACCAAAATACCAAAACATCTCAAAATTGAGAAGCAGATGGCCTTAAGTGCACTTCATATCTGAAAGATTTCACCTAGTGAAAGATCTAACAAAAAGAAAACATTCAATTCAATCAAACGTCAGGACCATCATCAGGCTGTAGACTAGAGGATTAGGAGTTTATGGGAGAAGATATCTGTGAAATGACATCTTCATTTCCATTCTTACAATACTATTGTTGATGTCCTGATACTACAGATGGTTGCAACCCGGCACCTGAATTGAACCGGGAGGAAATATTTATCGTTTCAATTTGGGAACTAAAATATGTCAAGTAGCCGTCCAACTCTAAAACTCCGCAACACATGAACCGTGGAACTTTCTCAAAAGGCACTTTGTTCAAATGAAATTGTGCGTGTCATAATAAAGCTGTTGAAATATATCATTTGGAAATTGCTCATAGGTTGTTAGCATGGCCAGTACACAGAATGAGTATCGTTGTGAAATAAGTCAATTATATTGGCTTATTGCTCATTGGCCCTCTTGAAAATCTAAGCCAGTCTCACAGTCAATGACCCATATGCAAACAATTACCCCATTCCACACAGCGCCTCATTTCCCCATACAGGCTAGTCAAATCTGGGCCAGTGATTTCTCTTTTACTGAGGATTCTCCAAGCATGTTGTGGTCAGAGTGGGAAGAAACCTTGCTCTTAAAAAGTAGCACATGAATTCTGAGTGACTGTTATGCAAACTGATAATAATACATTCTCTGATATCAGGATATGTGCTGTTTTCTGATGAAATTCCTGCTGATATATTTTTTCTTCATTTAATTTGTGAAAAAACAATACACTAATACAAAATGTATACAACAATTTACCATTTAACATCCCTAAGTTATTATACTATTCCCTTGCCTCTCCTCTGAGAATTAAGCAAAAGTCAAATATTACATGAAAGGGGAGAGAGAAAGGGTGAATAGAAAAGCTCAGAAAAGAGAGAGGTGGAGAGAGGAGGAAAAGAGAGAGGTGGAGAGAGGAGGAAAAGAGAGAGGTGGAGAGAGGAGGAAAAGAGAAAGTAAGATTGAGAGCTCACATAGAAACGTGATCATTCGTTTTGGATGAGTGATCCATCACTGCTTCTCTACGAGAGAGAGAAAAAGAGAACAGCAGAATCAGAGAGAGAGAGAGAGAGAGAGAGAGAGAGAGAGAGAGAGGAAAATAAAGGATCTGTGTAACTCCTTGGGAGCGGAGTGGATGCCTGGGTTAGGGCAGTTGTAATGAAACATTCATAATATGTCTTAACACGCTCGGCTGCATAGCACTACGTGATGCCACGGTCGTCAAGGTCACGGTTACCGTGGTGCTACAAGGAGCTGGAGGTTGCCGTGGTATCTCCAAGGTACCACCGAGGGAGACAAGCACAGGTGACAGACATGTCTCTGTTTAACCTGCCCTCCGTGTGAGTGAGTGGGTGTATGTGTGTGTGTGTGTGTTTGACTGTGATCATGGCCAGTTCTGTGTGATCTCTTTGTCACCATGAGTCAAGTTCTCATTCCTGTGATCATTTTAATGGTGACTGTTCATATTCTCAACCCTCCAGTCTGATCTTTCATTTCCCGTAAGCTACTGCCTTTCTAATTTGTGTGTGTGTGTGTGTTTGTGTATGTGTGTGTTTGTGTATGTGTGCGTTTGTGGGTGTATGTGTGTGTGTGTCGTCGCTGACTTGTGACAGTTAACCTTTCCACACCTCAACCGATGAGTGAGTGTGTTCATCACCTAGTTTGCGGTGTGTGTGTGCCTCTGTCTGTGTGTGTCCGTGTGTGTGTGATGTGATGTGGTAGCAGAGCCTTAGTTAGCACACACTGCTTCAGTCCTGAGCTGATCTCTGACTGTGTCTTTAAGAAGAGGGGCTGTGAGGATCAATAGTCATCAGAAGGTTTCAATAAATACATTCATCACACCATGAGACAGGCTGACTACAGTCTACACTACTCCTGCATGTTACTGCTGATTGGGAGCATAGACAGACCTACTCACTGACTCAATGACTACAGAGATATCATTACCATTGAAAAGGTCAAGGTGCCATGTTTTTTGGTTTTGAAGGGATAATGATGGTTAACAAAACTTATATTGCCTCAGAAATTAGAATAATAGTGTTGCTTCAAGTTGGGAAAACTCTGCATGTCTTCTGCATCTAAAACTCTGCATCTAAAATCTCATCTAAAAGGAAATACTCTTTCTGTCTTCCAACTGTAAAAGTTCAAAAACAGGCTTTTGAGTAAGAATGGTGCATTATTGCTAAGTAACGTTTCAGGGCTACATTTTAAGCTGTGTAGTGAGCGGTGACAAACTAACTACCATTTTAATTTCGATCAGGAAGAGAAACACATGGCTGGAGCCAACGGAGTCAGCTCTCTCATTCTGCCACTGACTGGGACCATCTGGACCCAATAAAGTTTTTCTCTTTGAATCAACAGCTGTCGAAATGACACAGAACAACTATTTTTTTCCCTATCAATCTTTCTTTTTTTTCTTCCATTCTTTCTTTTTTTATGTACTCGTTTTATTGTGGTTGGAGCTTAAAGGTCTGTTTTATTTGGGCAATTAAATTCATTAAAATGTTGACCATGTTCACCTGTTTTCTTTGTTTTCTCCATCACTTTTATCTCTCATTCTCTCTTTCTCCCTCCCTTCCTCTCTGCCTATCTCTCATTCTCTCTTTCTCCCTCCCTTCCTCTCTCCCTATCTCTCATTCTGTCTTTCTCTCTCCCTTCCTCTCTGCCTATCTCTCATTCTCTCTTTCTCCCTCCCTTCCTCTCTCCCTATCTCTCATTCTGTCTTTCTCTCTCCCTTCCTCTCTGCCTATCTCTCATTCTCACTTTCTCTCTCCCTTCCTCTCTGCCTATCTCTCATTCTCTCTTTCTCTCCCCCTTCCTCTCTCCCTATCTCTCATTCTGTCTTTCTCTCTCCCTCCCTCTCTGCCTATCTCTCTTTCTCTCTGCCTATCTCTCATTCTCTTCCTCTCTCCCTATCTCTCATTCTCTTTCTCTCTCCCTTCCTCTCTGCCTATCTCTCATTCTCTCTTTCTCGCTCCCTTCCTCTCTGCCTATCTCTCATTCTCTCTTTCTCTCTCCCTATCTCTCATTCTCTCTCCCTTCCTCTCTGCCTATCTCTCATTCTCTCTTTCTCCCTCCCTTCCTCTCTCCCTATCTCTCATTCTGTCTTTCTCTCTCCCTCCCTCTCTGCCTATCTCTCTTTCTCTCTGCCTATCTCTCATTCTCTTCCTCTCTCCCTATCTCTCATTCTCTCTTTCTCTCCCCCTTCCTCTCTGCCTATCTCTCATTCTCTCTCCCTTCCTCACTGCCTCTCTCATTCTCTCTTTCTCCCTCCCTTCCTCTGTCCCTATCTCTCATTCTCTCTTTCTCCCTCCCTTCCTCTCTCCCCATCTCTCATTCTCTTTCTCTCTCCCTCCCTCTCTGCCTATCTCTCTTTCTCTCTGCCTCTCTCATTCTCTTCCTCTCTCCCTATCTCTCATTCTCTTTCTCTCTCACTTCCTCTCGCCTATCTCTCTTTCTCTCTCCCTTCCTCTCTGCGTATCTCTTATTCTCTTTTTCTCTCTCCCTTCCTCTCTGCTTATCTCTCTTTCTCTCTCCCTCTCTGTGAGCCTGGTGATTGAGGGGTTGGACATCTCAGTCAATCTGTCAGCGGCTGACTGTTTTACAACACACGCACTACACTGATGGACACCATCACTCACCCTGCAACAGCCAGCCACACAGACATAGAATAAACTGAGAGAGAGAAAGAGAGAGAGATAGAGAGAGCGAGAGTAAGATAAATGACATGAGAGAGAGATAGAAAGAGATTACATGAAAAGAAAGAGAGGAGAGATGACATGAACGAGAGAGCAAGCAAACTGAATAGACACTTGAAAAGAGGGAGTACTGGTGACAGAGGGATAGAAAACAGAGAGTTATAGTAGGTGCTAAAGTTAGTGCTAGTCGGGTCATGATAAGGTTCTGAACTGATTAAACCCCATGGTGGGTTTTTTCCTCTCCTTAGTGGAGACAGAATCACTAAGAATGCGTCCAAAATGGCACCCTATTTGATATATAGTGCACTACCTTT
The DNA here is from genome assembly GCF_018296145.1 of Oncorhynchus tshawytscha. Classification (NCBI taxonomy): domain Eukaryota; kingdom Metazoa; phylum Chordata; class Actinopteri; order Salmoniformes; family Salmonidae; genus Oncorhynchus; species Oncorhynchus tshawytscha. The sequence continues at coordinate 67,342,971 of NC_056432.1, forward strand.
GTAATGCATTATATAGGGACTAGGGTGCCTTTTAGGACATAGACTTTGGTTCTCTCCTTTCTGGAGAACAGAGGAAAATGTGTTCCACCCAACTGGCAGATTTGCCTCTTAGCACTTCCTCCATCATTATTTCACCCCTAAATAGCTCTCAAATGTATCAAGGCCCAGTGATAATCATCTTTTCAATAACTGTACTTCTACATGGATCTCAAAATTCTACTAAAAACAACTTCATCTAGACGTTATCTGGAAGTGTGTAAAACCTCCTAGAGTCTATTGACGCACTGATCCCCATCCAGTTTAAGCTTGAGATATATTTTGTGTTGTGCATGGGCTGCATCTCAATCCACCGCATCCACCCATGGCTGTCTTCTGTATCTGCAGTAGAAGGTAGCCGAGCTACAGCGGTGTTTGTCAGACCATGACACAAATCCGTCTTCTCACAAAAACGGCTGTAGCCTATTAACTAATAACTAATACTCCATGCAAAGACGAGACTCTCACAAACACGATGGTGGTCACCGTTATGCTCTACGATCCCCACAAGCCCCACGGGACTCGTCTAAAGTCGGAACCGTCGATATGCCAACTTCTATTTGTAGTGTCCGAACCGTTTGGGCTACAAACTAATGTGACCCCACTGTGAAAAGGGACTTGTCTGGAGGTAAACGGTACCGGTTTAAAAAATTAATGGAAGTATGGAGGTAGCTTTGTGCCCAAAAAACGGGTTAAATATGTGTATTTATATATGTAAAGTGTTGGTCCCACGTTTCATGAGCAGAAATAAAAGATCCCTGAAATTTGCCATATGCACAAAAAGCGTATTTCTCTTATTTGTCCACAAAATTCATAATTCATCCACCTGACAGGTGTGGCATATCAAGAAGCTGATTAAACAGCATAATTACTACAAAGGTGTACCTTGGGCTGGGGACAATAAAAGGCCACTCTAAAATGTACAGTTTTGTCACACAACACCATGCCACAGATGTCTCAAGTTTTGAGGGAGCATGCAATTGGCATGCTGACTGCAGGAATGTCCACCAGAGCTGTTGCCAAATAATTGAATGTCCATTCCTCTACCATAAGTTGCCTCCAACATCATTTTAGAGAATTTGGCAGTATGTCCAACCGGCCTCACAACCACAGACAACGTGTAACCACGCCCGCCCAGGACCTCCACATCCGACTTCTTCACCTGCGGGATCATCAGAGACCAGCCACCCGGACTGCTGATGGAACTGAGGAGGATCTGTAATAAAACCCTTTTGTGGGTAAAAACACAGTTTGATTGGCTGGGCCACCCATGGCTGTGCCCCTGTCCAGTCCTGTGAAATCCATAGATTAGGACCTAATGAATTGCTCTCAATTGACTGATTTCCTTACATGTAAAATTGTTCAAATTGTTGCTTGCTGCGTTTATATTTTTGTTCAGCACAGTGTATTCGGGAAAGTATTTAGACTTTTTCACTTTTTCCTCATTCTGTTACATTACAGCCTTATTCTCAAATGGATTACATACATGTTTAGCCTCAACAATCTACACACACTACCCCATAATGATGAAGTGAAATCAGGTTTTTAGAAATGTTTGCAAATTGATAAAAATAAAAACGCAGAAATGCCTTATTTACATAAGTATTCAGACCATTTGCTATGAGACTCGAAATTGAGCTCAGGTGCATCCTGTTTCCATTGATCATCCTTGTGATGTGTCTAGAACTTAATTGGAGTCCACCTGGGGTAAATTCAATTGACTGGACAGGATTTGGAAAGGCACACATCTGTCGGTCCCACAGTTGACAGTGCATGTCAGTGCTAAAACCAAGCCATGAGGTCGAAGGAATTGTCCGTAGAGCTCTGAGACAGGATTGTGTCGAGGCACAGATCTGGGGAATCGGACCAAAACATTTCTGCACCATTAAAGGTCCCCAAGACATGAGCTTTTGCTTATCTCTTGACTTTTTTTGCTATTTATGAATGTGTTATTCAATGCGTTTCTATGGGATTTTGTAGTAAAGGCCAAATTAAACATTTTATCAAATAATTTATTTTATTTTTTGATACCTAAAGGGGTCCTAAAATTCTAAATCATATAACTAAGTGATCCATAGAATGACTATCTTAAAACAATTCTATATGTCAGCTTATGGAACTGCTGAAACTGCAGGGTAGCCTAGTGGTTAGAGCGTTGGACTAGTAACCGGAAGGTTGCAAGTTCAAATCCCAGAGCTGACAAGGTACAAATCTGTTGTTCTACCCCTGAACAGGCAGTTAACCCACTGTTCCTAGGCTGTCATTGAAAATAAGAATTTGTTCTTAACTGACTTGCCTAGTTAAATAAAGGTATAAATTATAACCATTTAATATCTTCTTTCACACTAAAAAAAATCCCACCTCATAAAATAAAGGAATCAAGCCAGCAACGAGAAGATAAGAGTCTGGTCATATGTAGTATAGGGCCAGCCAGAACCATCAATGTCTGACGGAGAAGAATAGGAATATAATGTGGACCGTGTCGAACTCTCCAATCTCAGTGAGACGTGTGTGTGTGTGTGTGTGTGTGTGTGTGTGTGTGTGTGTGTGTGTGTGTGTGTGTGTGTGTGTGTGTGTGTGTGTGTGTGTGTGTGTGTGTGTGTGTGTGTGTGTGTGTGTGTGTGTGTGTGTGTGTGTGTGTGTGTGTGTGTGTGTGCGTGTGTGTGTTTGATACTCGGCCAAGAGCAGCACTTTCTGCCTCTTGTTCTACATGGTCTATTGTTGTAGTCTCCACCACTCGGCCCAAGGTAAACACTACAATATAAAACATCATGTGAAGAGATAATGGCTGAGGTGTCATGGAGAATATTCACTATGAGAGTAAACAATGACCCTGGCCCTCAACACAGACGCTCATAAACACACACAAATGCATGTGCATTGACATATGTATGCACGTATGCACGCACGCACGCACGCACGCACAGTCGCCCTGGGTCCTGTCTAGCCTCTCTCATGATTACTATCATTTCCCCATTTTGTTTCTCTGCTTGTCAATGGCAGAGACAGGAGGCAACATAGTGTATCTGATTCTCAATCGGAAACTCTCTTCGAAACACAGAAAACAAAATAAATACAGTATGAGCAATATTCTCTCTCAGGAGAGCCAAGAGAGAGTAGCTAGGAGAAAGGCCTAAAGTGTTCCCCAGAAACCTAATGATGAGCCGCCCAGAGAAGTGAAATGCAAACGAACCAATCTGTTTGTCTGTTTACTGGGAAGAGGAACAGAAGCTAGCTGTGTACTGCCACCCTGCAATGTCATATGGGAGTCAGTCTCCCACAAACACATGCCTAATGACTCGATATATTCACCCGCTCTCTCTCCCTCTCCACTATCCCTCTCTCTCCTCTCTATTTCTCCTGCTCTCTCTCCTTGTTTCTCTTTCCCCCTTTCCTTATATCTCTCTCTCTCTGGCTCTCTCCTCTCTCCTAATGGCCCTGTCCATAGGCACTCCAACTCTCACGCACCCTGCTCTCTGTTCTCCTCTACTCATCCCCCTCTTCAGGCAGGCAGCCTGACACCTCGCCCTCCCCTTCCCAAAAAAAGTGTGCCGCTCTGGTCCTGGACTGCTGCCACACTCCCCTGGTAGTGCCAGCTCAGCCCGGATCTCTAGTGGAGGATGTGGAGGCATGCTGTGTGTACTGTAAGTGTCAGACCTGGGTGAAATTCAGCACTGATTTCAAGTACTACAATTATAGCTCTATATTGTGACATGTCTTTCAAATCAATACTCTTCAAATTTAGTTGAAAAGTTAGGCTTACTGGTGATGTATTTTCAAAATGATTAATGGTGGAACAAAATCTGTTCAAACATAATAGAACATTTGACAAATCGAATGTACTTGAATCACTCATGCAAACCCTCACCAAACACTATTACACAGATCACATGCAAACCCTCACCAAACACTATTACACAGGTCACATGCAAACCCTCACCAAACACTATTACACAGATCACATGCAAACCCTCACCAAACACTATTACACAGATCACATGCAAACCCTCACCAATCACTATTACACAGATCACATGCAAACCCTCACCAAACACTATTACACAGATCACATGCAAACCCTCACCAAACACTATTACACAGATCACATGCAAACCCTCACCAAACACTATTACACAGATCACATGCAAACCCTCACCAAACACTATTACACAGATCACATGCAAACCCTCACCAAACACTATTACACAGATCAATGCAAACCCTCACCAAACACTATTACACAGATCACATGCAAACCCTCACCAAACACTATTACACAGATCACATGCAAACCCTCACCAAACACTATTACACAGATCACATGCAAACCCTCACCAAACACTATTACACAGATCACATGCAAACCCTCACCAAACACTATTACACAGATCACATGCAAACCCTCACCAAACACTATTACACAGATCACATGCAAACCCTCACCAAACACTATTACACAGATCACATGCAAACCCTCACCAAACACTATTACACAGATCACATGCAAACCCTCACCAAACACTATTACACAGATCACATGCAAACCCTCACCAAACACTATTACACAGATCACATGCAAACCCTCACCAAACACTATTACACAGATCACATGCAAACCCTCACCAAACACTATTACACAGATCACATGCAAACCCTCACCAAACACTATTACACAGATCACATGCAAACCCTCACCAAACACTATTACACAGATCACATGCAAACCCTCACCAAACACTATTACACAGATCACATGCAAACCCTCACCAAACACTATTACACAGATCACATGCAAACCCTCACCAAACACTATTACACAGATCACATGCAAACCCTCACCAAACACTATTACACAGATCACATGCAAACCCTCACCAAACACTATTACACAGATCACATGCAAACCCTCACCAAACACTATTACACAGATCACATGCAAACCCTCACCAAACACTATTACACAGATCACATGCAAACCCTCACCAAACACTATTACACAGATCACATGCAAACCCTCACCAAACACTATTACACAGATCACATGCAAACCCTCACCAAACACTATTACACAGATCACATGCAAACCCTCACCAAACACTATTACACAGATCACATGCAAACCCTCACCAAACACTATTACACAGATCACATGCAAACCCTCACCAAACACTATTACACAGATCACATGCAAACCCTCACCAAACACTATTACACAGATCACATGCAAACCCTCACCAAACACTATTACACAGATCACATGCAAACCCTCACCAAACACTATTACACAGATCACATGCAAACCCTCACAAACAAACACTCACATTACACAGATCACATGCAAACCCTCACCAAACACTATTACACAGATCACATGCAAACTCACCAAACACTATTACACAGATCACATGCAAACCCTCACCAAACACTATTACACAGATCACATGCAAACCCTCACCAAACACTATTACACAGATCACATGCAAACCCTCACCAAACACTATTACACAGATCACATGCAAACCCTCACCAAACACTATTACACAGATCACATGCAAACCCTCACCAAACACTATTACACAGATCACATGCAAGTCAATCTAGGCAGGGGTCTGTGGCACAGTAATTCCAAGTGATTTGGTCACAATGGGGTTGAACCGTCTGTTGACCGTGTGGCTGATGTTTGTCATTGAGACCTTGGTGAATGTGTTCATGCAGGCCATCGATGAAAGGTCTCTCTCTAAAGCCTGAATTCTAAATCCATCCTGACAGGCGATGACATGTTGGAGACTGGAGGGACAGGCCAACTGAATTGATTCAGTCTTTTCTCCCTGCTCTTCTCCCTCTCTCTCTCTCTCTCTGTCACGTTCTCTCTCTCTCTCTCTTTCTCTATTTCCTCTCTCTTTCTCTGTCTTTCATTTTTCCCTTGATACTTTATTCCTCTCTCTCTTTTGTCTCTTCGCTCCCTCACCCATCACTCTCTCCCTTCTTCCTCCCCCCTCCTTTCCTCTTCCCTCTATCATGTCACAGAGCTGTGTGGCGCGCAAGCTGTCACATTATTTCCCAACAGATATTGCGCTTGTGTGACAGAAGACTGGAGTTGTATATCAATGGGTGACACGGTCGCTCCCCCCCTCTCCCTCTCTCTCCCTCTTTCTATCTCTCATTCCCTCTCTCTCCCTCTCTCCGCAGTCAACATCAAATATCGCTGGGTCTTTTTGATCACTTAAAAGGCTGGTATTAGGAGAGGAGCTGTCGCTTAAACAAAAGCAAACAGACAAAGTGTTTCATCTGTCATGTTCGTCAGTGGGCCATATGTGCATTCTAACAGCTGTTCTATCAGAGAGGAGGTAAACAACTGAAGTATCCACTCCATATCACACATTATGGCCATCCAGAAAACAACAGAGCTCAAATAACACTCAGTGCAGTCAACGAAGGCAGCAGAAGCACAAGGATTCACTGTTAATGCTTGGCTACTGCTGTTTCATGTTTAAAGCTTGCTGCAATTGTGAGCGTAGCTTATCTTGTGGGCCACATTGTGTGTGTGTGTGTGTGTCTGTCAGCAATGTGTTATAAAGGCATATTCTGAAATATACAATACCAGTCTAAAGTTTTAGAACACCTACTCATTCAAGGGTTTTTCTTTATTTTTTCTATTTTCTACATTGTAGAATAATATTGAAGACATCAAAACTATGAAATAACACATATGGAATCATGTAGTAATGAAAAATTATATTTGAGAGCCACCCCTCGCCTTGATGACAGCTTTGCAAACTCTTGGCATAAATATTTTGATTTGTTTAATATTTTTTGGTTACTACATGATTCCACATGTGTTATTTCATATTTTTTATGTCTTCACTATTATTCTGCAATGTAGAAAATAGTAAAAATAAAGAAAAACCCTTGAATGAGTAGGTGTGTCTAAACTTTTGACTGGTACTGTACATTAATTACTTTCTACTTCCCTATGGCCAGAGTGATCAGCTCCTCATCTAAAACCATTTCCTCTCAACATGAACAGCAGCGAGCCGATCTGTGATCTATAGCTGGTTTCTATTCACCGAGGCTGGGCCCGCGTCCATGCCTTGTCATTCTAATTGAATGCACTGAGGACTTTGGCACGGGCAGGGTCATTCCAGTACCCACCGCCTGGCCAAGCCAGCGTCCGCTCAGCATATTGTTTTCATGGCACCTGTCCCCTCAGATTAATAATTCGAAGGTACGCCCTGGCAAGGCATGCAGGGATACCCAGAAATTACAATACTAATTCAACACCATGGGATTTATACAGCAGACACCCTGAAATTTACGAGAGAGGGAGAGGGGGAGAGAGAGAGGGGGGAGGGAAGGAAGGAGGGAGGGAAGAGAGAAGGAGAGGGATGGAGAGAGAGAAGGGGAGAAAGAGAGAGACTAATAACAGTAGAAGTGATTAGCTCAGTGGGAGAAACGGTGCGTTTGTAGTCCCGTGATTATTATTGTGTTCCTCATCTCATAATGAGTTTGAACAATGCAGTTAATGGCATTATTGGCGCGCCACCAGGACTCTGGACATGTACAGTATACAAGCCTGATAGCACTTTTTCACCAATCAATCACTCCAACGCACACGGCAATATTCAAATCTATGTTATTAAAAATGTTGGAACAACATATCAGATTTATGCTCTGTTATTTTACTATGGATTGATCATCACAAACACCAATCGTGGGCATATCTGATTGGGGGGGAGTTGGTTCAATCCATTTTGATTGCTCTGCAGTGGGACGTCTGAGTGTCGGGCTGAATGGACAGCTGCATGCTGTGTGCGTATGTGTGTGTGTGTGTGTGTGTGTGTGTGTGTGTGTGTGTGTGTGCGTGCGTGTGTGTGTGTGCGTGTGCGTGCGTGCGTGCGTGTGTGTGTGTGTGTGCGTATGTGTGTGTGTGCGTGAGTGTGTGCGTGCGTGTGAAACTCAGATGACTAGCTGTGGAGATGAATTACAGTATTGCTACTTACTTCAATATTTCCCATCTCTGTTATGTCTTCATTACAATACATCAACATATACAAATCGTTGGCGTTCCGCCAGACATGGCAAACTATTGTCTGATACTATATCCTGAGAGGAAAACATCTTTAAGACATACATTTTCTATTATTTCCTCCTCATTCTCTACAGATTTTATTTTCTGAAAGTAAGGTCTCAGATACTGTAAGCAATCATTATACAACATCGCTTAAGTAATAGCCTTAAACATAGTTTTGCAGACAAGTCTCCCTCCAAGAGCCCATGCTACTTAGAAAGATACACATTTGATTTAAAGCAAGATTGAAAAGGCAATTCTATGCATTGGAAGAGCAGAAAAAGGCCTTTGAAGGAAGCCACAGTGAGCAGATACTGGTGGGAAAGAGAAGCTCTATCCTGGCTGGTGTAAATTAAGACATTTGGAGAGTTGTCTCTCTCTTTACAGGTATCCTGGTGTCTCCTATATAAATGAAGAGATGTGTCTCTCTCTTTACAGGTATCCTGGTGTCTCCTATATAAATGAAGAGATGTGTCTCTCTCTTTACAGGTATCCTGGTGTCTCCTATATAAATGAAGAGATGTGTCTCTCTCTTTACAGGTATCCTGGTGTCTCTATCTAAATTAAGTGATGTGTCTCTCTCCATGCAGGTATCCTGGTGTCTCCTATATAAATGAAGAGATGTGTCTCTCTCCATGCAGGTATCCTGGTGTCTCCTATATAAATGAAGAGATGTGTCTCTCTCTTTACAGGTAGCCTGGTGTGTCCTATCTAAATGAAGAGATGTGTCTCTCTCCATGCAGGTATCCTGGTGTCTCCTATATAAATGAAGAGATGTGTCTCTCTCTTTACAGGTAGCCTGGTGTCTCCTATCTAAATGAAGTGATGTGTCTCTCTCCATGCAGGTATCCTGGTGTCTCCTATCTAAATAAAGAGATGTGTCTCTCTCCATGCAGGTAGCCTGGTGTCTCCTATATAAATGAAGAGATGTGTCTCTCTCTTTACAGGTAGCCTGGTGTCTCCTATCTAAATGAATATATGTGTCTCTCTCTTTACAGGTAGCCTGGTGTCTCCTATCTAAATGAAGAGATGTGTCTCTCTCTTTACAGGTAGCCTGGTATCTCCTATCTAAATGAAGAGATGTGTCTCTCTCTTTACAGGTAGCCTGGTGTCTCCTATCTAAATGAAGAGATGTGTCTCTCTCTTTACAGGTAGCCTGGTGTCTCCTATCTAAATGAAAGATGTGTCTCTCTCTTTACAGGTAGCCTGTATCTCCTATCTAAATGAAGAGATGTGTCTCTCTTTACAGGTAGCCTGGTGTCTCCTATCTAAATGAAGAGATGTGTCTCTCTCCATACAGGTATCCTGGTGTCTCCTATCTAAATGAAGTGATGTGTCTCTCTCTCCATGCAGGTATCCTGGTATCTCCTATCTAAATGAAGAGATGTGTCTCTCTCCATGCAGGTATCCTGGTGTCTCCTATATAAATGAAGAGATGTGTCTCTCTCTTTACAGGTAGCCTGGTGTCTCCTATCTAAATGAAGAAATGTGTCTCTCTCTTTACAGGTAGCCTGGTATCTCCTATCTAAATGAAGAGATGTGTCTCTCTATTTACAGGTAGCCTGGTGTCTCCTGTCTAAATGAAGAGATGTGTCTCTCTCCATACAGGTATCCTGGTGTCTCCTGTCTAAATTAAGATATGTGTCTCTCTCCATGCAGGTATCCTGGTATCTCCTATCTAAATGAAGAGATGTGTCTCTCTCCATGCAGGTATCCTGGTGTCTCCTATATAAATGAAGAGATGTGTCTCTCTCTTTACAGGTATCCTGGTGTCTCCTATATAAATGAAGAGATGTGTCTCTCTCTTTACAGGTATCCTGGTGTCTCCTATCTAAATGAAGTGATGTGTCTCTCTCCATGCAGGTATCCTGGTGTCTCCTGTCTAAATTAAGATATGTGTCTCTCTCCATGCAGGTATCCTGGTGTCTCCTATATAAATGAAGAGATGTGTCTCTCTCCATGCAGGTATCCTGGTGTCTCCTATATAAATGAAGAGATGTGTCTCTCTCTTTACAGGTAGCCTGGTGTCTCCTATCTAAATGAAGAGATGTGTATCTCTCTTTACAGGTAGCCTGGTGTCTCCTATCTAAATGAAGTATGTGTCTCTCTCTTTACAGGTAGCCTGGTGTCTCCTATCTAAATAAAGAGATGTGTCTCTCTCTTTACAGGTAGCCTGGTGTCTCCTATCTAAATGAAGAGATGTGTCTCTCTCTTTACAGGTAGCCTGGTGTCTCCTATCTAAATGAAGAGATGTGTCTCTCTATTTACAGGTAGCCTGGTGTCTCCTGTCTAAATGAAGAGATGTGTCTCTCTCTTTACAGGTATCCTGGTGTCTCCTATCTAAATGAAGAGATGTGTCTCTCTTTACAGGTAGCCTGGTGTCTCTATATAAATGAAGAGATGTGTCTCTCTCTTTACAGGTAGCCTGGTGTCTCCTATCTAAATGAAGATATGTGTCTCTCTCTTTACAGGTAGCCTGGTGTCTCCTATCTAAATAAAGAGATGTGACTCTCTCTTTACAGGTAGCCTGGTATCTCCTATCTAAATGAAGAGATGTGTCTCTCTCCATACAGGTATCCTGGTGTCTCCTATATAAATGAAGAGATGTGTCTCTCTCCATGCAGGTATCCTGGTGTCTCCTATATAAATGAAGAGATGTGTCTCTCTCTTTACAGGTAGCCTGGTGTCTCCTATCTAAATGAAGAGATGTGTATCTCTCTTTACAGGTAGCCTGGTGTCTCCTATCTAAATGAAGAGATGTGTCTCTCTCTTTACAGGTAGCCTGGTGTCTCCTATCTAAATAAAGAGATGTGTCTCTCTCTTTACAGGTAGCCTGGTGTCTCCTATCTAAATGAAGAGATGTGTCTCTCTCTTTACAGGTAGCCTGGTGTCTCCTATCTAAATGAAGAGATGTGTCTCTCTATTTACAGGTAGCCTGGTGTCTCCTATCTAAATGAAGAGATGTGTCTCTCTCCATACAGGTATCCTGGTGTCTCCTATCTAAATGAAGAGATGTGTCTCTCTCTTTACAGGTAGCCTGGTGTCTCCTATATAAATGAAGAGATGTGTCTCTCTCTTTACAGGTAGCCTGGTGTCTCCTATCTAAATGAAGATATGTGTCTCTCTCTTTACAGGTAGCCTGGTGTCTCCTATCTAAATAAAGAGATGTGACTCTCTTTACAGGTAGCCTGGTATCTCCTATCTAAATGAAGAGATGTGTCTCTCTCCATGCAGGTATCCTGGTGTCTCCTATATAAATGAAGATATGTGTCTCTCTCTTTACAGTTAGCCTGGTGTCTCCTATCTAAATGAAGAGATGTGTCTCTCTCCATGCAGGTAGCCTGGTGTCTCCTATATAAATGAAGAGATGTGTCTCTCTCTTTACAGGTAGCCTGGTGTCTCCTATCTAAATGAAGATATGTGTCTCTCTCTTTACAGGTAGCCTGGTGTCTCCTATCTAAATAAAGAGATGTGTCTCTCTCTTTACAGGTAGCCTGGTATCTCCTATCTAAATGAAGAGATGTGTCTCTCTCCATGCAGGTATCCTGGTGTCTCCTATATAAATGAAGAGATGTGTCTCTCTCTTTACAGTTAGCCTGGTGTCTCCTATCTAAATTAAGAGATGTGTCTCTCTCTTTACAGGTAGCCTGGTGTCTCCTATCTAAATGAAGAGATGTGTCTCTCTCTTTACAGGTAGCCTGGTGTCTCCTATCTAAATGAAGAGATGTGTCTCTCTCTTTACAGGTAGCCTGGTGTCTCCTATCTAAATGAAGAGATGTGTCTCTCTCTTTACAGGCAGCCTGGTATCTCCTATCTAAATGAAGAGATGTGTCTCTCTATTTACAGGTAGCCTGGTGTCTCCTGTCTAAATGAAGAGATGTGTCTCTCTCCATACAGGTATCCTGGTTTCTCCTATCTAAATGAAGAGATGTGTCTCTCTCTTTACAGGTAGCCTGGTGTCTCCTATATAAATGAAGAGATGTGTCTCTCTCCATACAGGTATCCTGGTGTCTCCTGTCTAAATTAAGAGATGTGTCTCTCTCCATGCAGGTATCCTGGTGTCTCCTATATAAATGAAGAGATGTGTCTCTCTCCATGCAGGTATCCTGGTGTCTCCTATATAAATGAAGAGATGTGTCTCTCTCTTTACAGGTAGCCTGGTGTCTCCTATCTAAATGAAGAGATGTGTCTCTCTATTTACAGGTAGCCTGGTGTCTCCTGTCTAAATGAAGAGATGTGTACAGGTATCCTGGTGTCTCCTATCTAAATGAAGTGATGTGTCTCTCTCCATGCAGGTATCCTGGTGTCTCCTGTCTAAATTAAGATATGTGTCTCTCTCCATGCAGGTATCCTGGTGTCTCCTATATAAATGAAGAGATGTGTCTCTCTCTTTACAGGTATCCTGGTGTCTCCTATCTAAATTAAGTGATGTGTCTCTCTCCATGCAGGTATCCTGTGTCTCCTATATAAATGAAGAGATGTGTCTCTCTCCATGCAGGTAGCCTGGTGTCTCCTATATAAATTAAGAGATGTGTCTCTCTCTTTACAGGTAGCCTGGTGTGTCCTATCTAAATGAAGAGATGTGTCTCTCTCCATGCAGGTATCCTGGTGTCTCCTATATAAATGAAGAGATGTGTCTCTCTCTTTACAGGTAGCCTGGTGTCTCCTATCTAAATAAAGAGATGTGTCTCTCTCCATGCAGGTAGCCTGGTGTCTCCTATATAAATGAAGAGATGTGTCTCTCTCTTTACAGGTAGCCTGGTGTCTCCTATCTAAATGAAGAGATGTGTCTCTCTCTTTACAGGTAGCCTGGTGTCTCCTATCTAAATGAAGAGATGTGTCTCTCTCTTTACAGGTAGCCTGGTATGTCCTATCTAAATGAAGAGATATGTCTCTCTATTTACAGGTAGCCTGGTGTCTCCTGTCTAAATGAAGAGATGTGTCTCTCTCCATACAGGTATCCTGGTGTCTCCTATCTAAATGAAGTGATGTGTCTCTCTCCATGCAGGTATCCTGGTGTCTCCTGTCTAAATTAAGATATGTGTCTCTCTCCATGCAGGTATCCTGGTGTCTCCTATATAAATGAAGAGATGTGTCTCTCTCTTTACAGGTATCCTGGTGTCTCCTATCTAAATTAAGTGATGTGTCTCTCTCCATGCAGGTATCCTGGTGTCTCCTATATAAATGAAGAGATGTGTCTCTCTCCATGCAGGTATCCTGGTGTCTCCTATATAAATGAAGAGATGTGTCTCTCTCTTTACAGGTAGCCTGGTGTGTCCTATCTAAATGAAGAGATGTGTCTCTCTCCATGCAGGTATCCTGGTGTCTCCTATATAAATGAAGAGATGTGTCTCTCTCTTTACAGGTAGCCTGGTGTCTCCTATCTAAATGAAGAGATGTGTCTCTCTCTTTGCAGGTAGCCTGGTGTCTCCTATCTAAATAAAGAGATGTGTCTCTCTCTTTACAGGTAGCCTGGTGTCTCCTATCTAAATGAAGAGATGTGTCTCTCTCTTTACAGGTAGCCTGGTGTCTCCTATCTAAATGAAGAGATGTGTCTCTCTCTTTACAGGTAGCCTGGTATGTCCTATCTAAATGAAGAGATATGTCTCTCTATTTACAGGTATCCTGGTGTCTCCTATATAAATGAAGAGATGTGTCTCTCTCTTTACAGGTATCCTGGTGTCTCCTATCTAAATGAAGTGATGTGTCTCTCTCCATGCAGGTATCCTGGTGTCTCCTGTCTAAATTAAGATATGTGTCTCTCTCCATGCAGGTATCCTGGTGTCTCCTATATAAATGAAGAGATGTGTCTCTCTCTTTACAGGTATCCTGGTGTCTCCTATCTAAATTAAGTGATGTGTCTCTCTCCATGCAGGTATCCTGGTGTCTCCTATATAAATGAAGAGATGTGTCTCTCTCCATGCAGGTATCCTGGTGTCTCCTATATAAATGAAGAGATGTGTCTCTCTCTTTACAGGTAGCCTGGTATCTCCTATCTAAATGAAGAGATGTGTCTCTCTATTTGCAGGTAGCCTGGTGTCTCCTGTATAAATGAAGAGATGTGTCTCTCTCTTTACAGGTATCCTGGTGTCTCCTATCTAAATGAAGAGATGTTTCTCTCTCTTTACAGGTAGCCTGGTATTTCCTATCTAAATGAAGAGATGTGTCTCTCTCTTTACAGGTAGCCTGGTGTCTCCTATCTAAATGAAGAGATGTGTCTCTCTCTTTACAGGTAGCCTGGTGTCTCCTATCTAAATGAAGAGATGTGTCTCTCTCTTTACAGGTAGCCTGGTATCTCCTATCTAAATGAAGAGATGTGTCTCTCTATTTACAGGTAGCCTGGTGTCTCCTGTCTAAATGAAGAGATGTGTCTCTCTCCATACAGGTAGCCTGGTGTCTCCTATCTAAATGAAGAGATGTGTCTCTCTCTTGCAGGTAGCCTGGTATCTCCTATCTAAATGAAGAGATGTGTCTCTCTTTACAGGTAGCCTGGTGTCTCCTATATAAATGAAGAGATGTGTCTCTCTCTTTACAGGTATCCTGGTGTCTCCTATCTAAATGAAGAGATGTTCTCTCTCTTTACAGGTAGCCTGGTGTCTCCTATCTAAATGAAGAGATGTGTCTCTCTCTTTACAGGTAGCCTGGTATCTCCTATCTAAATGAAGAGATGTGTCTCTCTATTTACAGGAAGCCTGGTGTCTCCTATCTAAATGAAGAGATGTGTCTCTCTCTTTACAGGTATCCTGGTGTCTCCTATCTAAATGAAGAGATGTTTCTCTCTCTTTACAGGTAGCCTGGTATTTCCTATCTAAATGAAGAGATGTGTCTCTCTCCTTTACAGGTATCCTGGTGTCTCCTATCTAAATGAAGAGATGTGTCTCTCTCCTTTGCAGGTATCCTGGTGTCTCCTATCTAAATGAAGAGATGTGTCTCTCTCTTTACAGGTAGCCTGGTGTCTCCTATCTAAATAAAGAGATGTGTCTCTCTCCATGCAGGTAGCCTGGTGTCTCCTATATAAATGAAGAGATGTGTCTCTCTCTCTTTACAGGTATCCTGGTGTCTCCTATCTAAATGAAGAGATGTGTCTCTCTCTTTACAGGTAGCCTGGTGTCTCCTATCTAAATAAAGAGATGTGTCTCTCTCTTTACAGGTAGCCTGGTATCTCCTATCTAAATGAAGAGATGTGTCTCTCTCTTTACAGGTAGCCTGGTGTCTCCTATCTAAATGAAGAGATGTGTGTCTCTCTTTACAGGTAGCCTGGTATCTCCTATCTAAATGAAGAGATGTGTCTCTCTATTTACAGGTAGCCTGGTGTCTCCTGTCTAAATGAAGAGATGTGTCTCTCTCCATACAGGTATCCTGGTGTCTCCTATCTAAATGAAGTGATGTGTCTCTCTCTCCATGCAGGTATCCTGGTATCTCCTATCTAAATGAAGAGATGTGTCTCTCTCCATGCAGGTATCCTGGTGTCTCCTATATAAATGAAGAGATGTGTCTCTCTCTTTACAGGTAGCCTGGTGTCTCCTATCTAAATGAAGAGATGTGTCTCTCTCTTTACAGGTAGCCTGGTGTCTCCTATCTAAATGAAGAGATGTGTCTCTCTCTTTACAGGTAGCCTGGTATCTCCTATCTAAATGAAGAGATGTGTCTCTCTATTTACAGGTAGCCTGGTGTCTCCTGTCTAAATGAAGAGATGTGTCTCTCTCCATACAGGTATCCTGGTGTCTCCTATCTAAATGAAGAGATGTGTCTCTCTCTTTACAGGTAGCCTGGTATCTCCTATATAAATGAAGAGATGTATCTCTCTCTTTACAGGTAGCCTGGTGTCTCCTATCTAAATGAAGAGATGTGTCTCTCTCTTTACAGGTAGCCTGGTGTCTCCTATCTAAATGAAGAGATGTGTCTCTCTCTTTACAGGTAGCCTGGTATCTCCTATCTAAATGAAGAGATGTGTCTCTCTATTTACAGGTAGCCTGGTGTCTCCTGTCTAAATGAAGAGATGTGTCTCTCTCCATACAGGTATCCTGGTGTCTCCTATCTAAATGAAGTGATGTGTCTCTCTCTCCATGCAGGTATCCTGGTATCTCCTATCTAAATGAAGAGATGTGTCTCTCTCCATGCAGGTATCCTGGTGTCTCCTATCTAAATGAAGAGATGTGTCTCTCTCCATGCAGGTAGCCTGGTGTCTCCTATATAAATGAAGAGATGTGTCTCTCTCCATGCAGGTAGCCTGGTGTCTCCTATCTAAATGAAGAGATGTGTCTCTCTCTCCATGCAGGTAGCCTGGTGTCTCCTATATAAATGAAGAGATGTGTCTCTCTCCATGCAGGTATCCTGGTGTCTCCTATCTAAATGAAGAGATGTGTCTCTCTCTTTACAGGTAGCCTGGTGTCTCCTATATAAATGAAGAGATGTGTCTCTCTCCATGCAGGTAGCCTGGTGTCTCCTATCTAAATGAAGAGATGTGTCTCTCTCCATGCAGGTAGCCTGGTGTCTCCTATCTAAATGAAGAGATGTGTCTCTCTCCATGCAGGTAGCCTGGTGTCTCCTATCTAAATGAAGAGATGTGTCTCTCTCTTTACAGGTAGCCTGGTGTCTCCTATCTAAATGAAGAGATGTGTCTCTCTCTTTACAGGTAGCCTGGTATCTCCTATCTAAATGAAGAGATGTGTCTCTCTCTTTACAGGTAGCCTGGTGTCTCCTATATAAATGAAGAGATGTGTCTCTCTCCATGCAGGTAGCCTGGTGTCTCCTATATAAATGAAGAGATGTGTCTCTCTCCATGCAGGTATCCTGGTGTCTCCTGTCTAAATGAAGAGATGTGTCTCTCTCCATACAGGTATCCTGGTGTCTCCTATCTAAATGAAAAGATGTGTCTCTCTCCATGCAGGTATCCTGGTGTCTCCTATATAAATGAAGAGATGTGTCGCTCTCCATGCAGGTATCCTGGTGTCTCCTATCTACATGAAGAGATGTGTCTCTCTCCATGCAGGTATCCTGGTGTCTCCTATCTAAATGAAGAGATGTGTCTCTCTCTTTACAGGTAGCCTGGTGTCTCCTATCTAAATGAAGAGATGTGTTTCTTTCTTTACAGGTAGCCTGGTGTATCCTATATAAATGAAGAGATGTGTCTCTCTCTTTACAGGTAGCCTTGTTTCTCCTATATAAATGGAGTGATTTGTCACTCTCTTTACAGGTAGCATGGTGTCTCCTATATGAATTAAGTGATGTGTCTCTCTCTTTACAGGTAGCCTGGTTTCTCCTATATGAATTAAGAGAGTTGTCTCTCTCTTTACAGGTAGCCTGGTATCTCCTATCTAAAGAGATTAGTCTATTCTCTAATGAAGAGATTAGTCTATTCTCTAATGCAGGTAGCCTGGTGTAACATCTTTGTATAGGTAGCCTGATATAACATATCTGTACTGGTAGCCTGGCGTAACATATCTGTACAGGTAGCCTGGCGTAACATATCTGTACAGGTAGCCTGGCGTAACATATCTGTACAGGTAGCCTGGCATAACATATCTGTACAGGTAGCCTGGCATAACATATCTGTACTGGTAGCCTGGCGTAACATATCTGTACAGGTAGCCTGGCGTAACATATCTGTACAGGTAGCCTGGCGTAACATATCTGTACAGGTAGCCTGGCATAACATATCTGTACAGGTAGCCTGGCATAACATATCTGTACAGGTAGCCTGGCGTAACATATTTGTACAGGTAGCCTGGCGTAAGATATCTGTACAGGTAGCCTGGCATAACATATCTGTACTGGTAGCCTGGCGTAACATATCTGTATAGGTGGATATAGCGTGGCATTAGACAGCGTGTTCAATCTTGAGGTAGTGGCAGTCTGGGACGCTCCCGGACACAGCAGCCGAATTACCAACGTTCAGCAGCGTGACAGTACTGAGATTACAATTGAGTTTCCCTCCCTCCCTCCCTCCCTCCCTCCCTCCCTCCCTCCCTCCCTCCCTCCCTCCCTCCCTCCCTCCCTCCCCCCTCCCTCCCTCCCTCCCTCCCTCCCTCCCTCCCTCCCTCCCTCCCTCCCTCCCTCCCTCCCTCCTTCTCTGACTGCTCAATAGCAGGTGCTGTGCTAAGAAAGCTGTTCCAGCCATCCCTGAGTGGTTGTGTCAGCACCGCTGCCAGGGTTGAGCTCTCCAACCTGCTCACAGTTTCAGGAAATAAAAGAGAGAAAAAAGGAAAGAGAAAAAAAGCAACTCTCTGCTCTGGTCCCCAAATGACACCCGCTGGGAGCTATCGCATGCTAAATATCTGCGGGTGGTTCTCCCTGCGTTCTGTCTCAGGCCCCTGGACTCCCATTTACAGACAGAGCCATACTGGTCCTTTCTGCATGGAGGGGCCTGACCAGCTGTGTTCAGCAGAAAAAAACCAACAACAACAAAATAAATAAATAAACTAATTAACAAACACATAAGAAACGGCTCATTTTGTCCCCTTAGAAAATGCTCGGATAAGGCACTTTTTGTGTGCCATCTGCAGAAAAATTGTAGTGCCGGACTTTGATTGCGGTGGGGCATGAATTGGGCATAACTGCTCTGAAATTCCTGACTGTTGTGGAAAAGTCACCTCACTGCCGCAAATCCACCCCCATAGGACTCACATTCACAGACGTTTGATGGTACTGTACTAAACGTTTGACTTGTAGAGCTGTTTTCTTTTACCCTGTGCCTGCATGCACTGATACGGTCTCTCGTCTTGAACACAAATGAAGATGATCTGTCGTTATGATCTCTCGTCTGGAACACAAATGTGACACTTAAGACTCAAGGGTTTTGCAGCGATAGCTATGCAAATGAACCTGCTATGAGAGCAGAGGCAGCACCGTGCGCATCGTCTAGAGGTCACAATAATCACAGGGGGCTTGTGTGCAAACAAGAGACGCTAAGCATCTCAAACCTCTGCAAGCGACGCAAACACACACACCCACATATACATATATGCAAACAAGACGTAATAAATCTCTTAAACCAGTTTGTATCACACTCTAGCACACACACACACACACACACACACACACACACACACACACACACACACACACACACACACACACACACACACACACACACACACACACACACACACACACACCAACAAAGTCAAACTCAGGTGATTGCTCAATGCCTGTTTTTTTACCTTCTAAACTTCTCTATTTGATATCCTTCCTTCCTTCCTTTTTTTCTGAAGGAACCAAAAGGAGATACTTCTAGTCTCTACATGCCAATGTTGACACCCTCTCTCCCTCGATGAATGAACTTCAATTTTATTTCATTCATGTTTTGTTGACTTGCATTTCAATGTGTTTTGTAGATTTTTAAAGGATCACAATTATAAATTCATACAGTAGAGAGACACATTCTTCTTAAATCTATTGACTAGAGAGTCACCCAAGCTGCCAAGTACAGAACAGTCCGGGTCTTTGAAATGACCTGACAAGGACAGGAACATGGATTTGGCCTCTCAGCATAATCCATGAAACCTTTTTTAGGAGAGAGATATGTTAGCATATAGGTAATCTAAATTTAGCATACGCCCCATTATGGGCCGTTTCGTTTTACGTGGCCAATAATGATGAATTCCAAAGGTGACCTGATGGGTTTCCTTTCAGCAGATTGATCTGCCCATGTGAGGGTGTCACAAAACGGACGGGCGGACACAGTACACCCTCAGTACACCCTCAGTACACCCTCAGTTTACCCTCAGCACCACCTCAGTACACCCTCAGTGCACCCTCAGCACCACCTCAGTACACCCTCAGTACACCCTCAGCACCACCTCAGTACACCCTCAGTACACCCTCAGCACCACCTCAGTACACCCTCAGTACACCCTCAGTACACCCTCAGCACCACCTCAGTACACCCTCAGTCAGTACACACCCTCAGTACATCCTCAGCACCACCTCAGTACACCCTCAGCACCACCTCAGTACACCCTCAGTACACCCTCAGCACCACCTCAGTACACCCTCAGCACCACCTCAGTACACCCTCAGTACACCCTCAGCACCACCTCAGTACACCCTCAGTACACCCTCAGTACACCCTCAGCACCACCTCAGTACACCCTCAGTACACCCTCAGTACACCCTCAGTACACCCTCAGCACCACCTCAGTACACCCTCAGTACACCCTCAGTACCACCTCAGTACACCCTCAGTACACCCTCAGTACACCCTCAGCACCACCTCAGTACACCCTCAGTACACCCTCAGCCTCAGTACCACCCTCAGTACACCCTCAGCACCACCTCAGCACCACCTCAGTACACCACCTCAGTACACCCTCAGTACACCCTCAGTACCACCTCAGTACCACCTCAGTACACCCTCAGTACACCCTCAGTACCACCTCAGTACACCCTCAGTACACCCTCAGTACACCCTCAGTACACCCTCAGCACCACCTCAGTACACCCTCAGTACACCCTCAGCACCACCTCAGCACCACCTCAGTACACCCTCAGTACCACCTCAGTACACCCTCAGTACACCCTCAGTACCACCTCAGTACACCCTCAGTACACCCTCAGTACACCCTCAGTACCACCTCAGTACCACCTCAGTACACCCTCAGTACACCCTCAGTACCACCTCAGTACCACCTCAGTACACCCTCAGTACACCCTCAGTACACCCTCAGTACCACCTCAGTACACCCTCAGTACCACCTCAGTACCACCTCAGTACACCCTCAGTACACCCTCAGTACCACCTCAGTACCACCAGTACACCCTCAGTACACCCTCAGTACACCCTCAGTACCACCTCAGTACCACCTCCTCAGTACACCCTCAGTACACCCTCAGTACCACCTCAGTACCACCTCAGTACCACCTCAGTACACCCTCAGTACACCCTCAGTACACCCTCAGTACCACCTCAGTACCACCTCAGTACACCCTCAGTACACCCCCAGTACACCCTCAGAACACTCTCAGCGGCCAAAATAAGACATACTGTAGGCTATCTAACACTTTCACGCAGAGAACCATCTTCAGAGTATTTAGACTTGGAACTACAGTTTAGAAAGGCACAACATTTAGAGAAAACAAAATGGCTAAAATCTAAAAAGAAATGTGAGAAACAAACAGAGGGAGTGGATTTCCACAGTATGTTTCAGAGCAGAGCAGTTAGGGAACAGAAACATTGTGCATCTTTTGTGTGTGTTTGGGGAAAAAAATCAGGACTGCAAGATTCTCCTTCTCTAGAAAACAAGTAAATAACCTCCGCAATTTATCACAAGTACAAGAAGGAAATGTCAAGGGCACAGGAGTCCCTTCTCTCTAGGTTATACACAAACGTGCACACACACACACAAACACACGCAAATAAACACATGTACACAAACACAGTGTATGGTGCTGTGACCGCCACATATGCACTAAATCCAAGTTGGGGCATTGACAAATCACAGGGAGCTGGAAGAGGGGCCCAGGTGGGACTAATTGAAATGAACTTTACTTGGGAGGGAAATACCTAATTAAGGTGAATTTTCTGGGTGTGTTTGTGTTGCAACATCATGGCGCCTAACTTTGAGCTCATCTTTACTTAGGGAAACCTGGTTACAGTATGCAGATCACAGACACAACTAAATATCAAACAGTAGAAGGAATAAGGTGGTTGCTTCTCCTCAGTGAGAATGTGTTGTTTGGTGCTTGTTTCAAGTTCCCTGGTTGAGACGCTCAGTGGGTTGAGACAACGCTATTCATTATCTACCTGGTTACTGTGTGTGTGTGTGTGTGTGTGTGTGTGTGTGTGTGTGTGTGTGTGTGTGTGTATGTGTGTGTGTATGTGTGTGTGTGTGTGTGTGTGTGTGTGTGTGTGTGTATGTGTGTGTGTATGTGTGTGTGTGTGTGTGTGTGTGTGTGTGTGTGTGTGTGTGTGTGTGTGTGTGTGTGTGTGTGTGTGTGTGTGTGTGTGTGTATGTGGCTTACTGTGTGTGTGTGTGTGTGTGTGTGTGTGTGTGTGTGTGTGTGTGTGTGTGTGTGTGTGTGTGTGTATGTGTGTGTGTGTGTGTGTGTGTGTGTGTGTGTGTGTGTGTGTGTGTGTGTGTGTGTGTGTGTGTGTGTGTGTGTGTGTGTGTGTGTGTGTGTGTGTGTGTGTGTGTGTGTGTGTGTGTGTGTGTGTGTGTGTGTGTGTGTGTGTGTGTGTGTGTGTGTGTGTGTGTGTGTGTGTGTGTGTGTGTGTGTGTGTGTGTGTGTGTGTGTGTGTGTGTGTGTGTGTGTGTGTGTGTGTGTGTGTGTGTGTGTGTGTGTGTGTGTGTGTGTGTGTGTGTGTGTGTGCGTGTTCATCTGTACCTCCGTGTTTTATTTAACCATGCCTATCATTTGTATCAGTCAAAGAGTGTGTCTACTACTAGTGTTTGTGTTTGTATGCCATTTAGCAACTCTGTCTGTCTGTGAGTGTGGGGTTTGTTAGCTGGGGACACTCCACAGTCCCAAAAGCACTTGTAGTTCCACAGACAGTAACTGGGTAATTCCTTAGTGGCTGTTTAGAGTGTCTCCAGCAGCGCTAAGTGTTCTCCTGTCTGTGCCTGATCAGAAAACAGGCCTACTTTAGTCCGTTTGTTTTAAGGTCCTCCGAGAAGGCTCTCCTGTCCTTCCCTCTCTCTCTTTGTTTTCTTCTCTCCATCTCTCTCTCACACACACACCCAGGCATGCACTCAGAAACACAGATACACATGCGCTCTCCTCCCTGTTAGGCTGCAGACAATACAGTGAGAGCGTGATTCATTGATAGAAGCAGCGAGGACTACAGTGCCACTAAGGATTAGGCAGCAGAGTAGACTAGTGTTCTACACTCAAGACCATATTTCAGTTTGAAATAGGCTACATATTATTGAAACAACATGTCTGCCTCAATTAGATAAACCTCAGTCTAATAATGAGATAATATCGTTCAACAATCCTCTTTATATTGTGTCAGACTGACACAAAATATAGTATTTATGTTAATATTTGAATGTATCCAAAAATATCCAAAAGTGGGCTAATGGTCGAATCAGTTCTCAAATATTTCTCCCACTAGTGTTGAATGCTTGAATATTTTACTCTTGTCACTTGCACTCACAGACCTCACCTTCTACAAGCCACAAACACGCTCTGGCACATTCCCAAAATACTTCACAAATGCATTCGAAATAACCCTGTGTCCTATTGGTTTGTCTTGTGTACATGTGCGCGTACACAGATATGCTTGTGTGGTATGTGCAAGGAAGATGTGTGGGGACAGGAGGGAGTTGCCCTTTCACACAAACTCACACACACACACATAATACATGGGTGCATTAGACTCACACACACACACAGAAATTATTAATCACAAGTTGTCCACATCACAGCCTAATGAATTCAATCACGACCATAATGAGCATATGTTATAGGGCTGTGTGTAATGAATGTCACAAGGAGGCGTCTGTATTCCTCACCTCTCCACCTCAGACACTAATTATAATACACCCATCACAATGCTGCGTCTGTGCGAAGACACCGGGCGAAAGGGGAACCGTGTGTGTGCGCACATGATTGTGTGTGTGTAGTGTGTAGGCCGAGGATGATCTATACGCAGGACAAGCTGTACCCTCTCCTCCCTCCCCCCCTCCCCAGCCCGCCATGGAGGGGTAATATGTACACAGCGCCCTCTTTACGACCCTGACGGTGACCGCTCACTAACGACACAAACTGTGTAAAAGAACTGACTGACAGACACACACAAACACACAAACACATGCATGCACACACACACACACACACACACACACACACACACACACACACACACACACACACACACACGCACAAACACTCACCCACATATTTAGGGGTGATTTAGAGACGAATACTTCCAATCCTAACAACACCTGACTGTGACTTTACTGCCTCATCATGTACTAGACATATGCTATTAAAATCTCAAGCTATTTTATATGATGAGATTGATGACTACTGAAGGTCACTGTAGAGATAAACTACTAATCTGCCATGTTTACCATGGCAACTAGAATAATGGACCTTATTCTGACCTTACCAAGACCTACACCAGTTGATAGGTGATAGGAATAACAGATCTGACATGCCTGTCCATGCACCAAGCCATATAGCCTGCCTCACAATACATTATCCTTGTGTTTTCCAATGTCAAGAGAAACATACTTGGCCAGTAAAATGTTTACCTTTTTAATAATGAGCCTCAGAATCCACTGCAATTACATGGAAACACCTGAGAGAAAACTATTAACTTCACCTACACCATCTAGACATACTGTCTGTGTGGGTTCTTCATCGAGTGGTCTGCTCTCTTCTGCTCTGTTCTGCTCGCCCCAGTAAAGGTGAAGTTTCCTCACGGGAGCTGACAAGTGTGAAATTGCAATAGGAAGTAGTGCTTCAAACCCTGCCATTTACCCCTCTCATTAACATACCCTAAACCCCCAGTCTGCCTGGTTGATAAGCCAGTCCCTGCCTCTAAACATGAGCTCACCAAGGTAATAACATACATATTATGCATGACATTGTTTGCCTAAGAAATCTCTCTCAAACACACACATCCATTCTTAAGATTCAATGGTGTTAGTTTGCCCAGTGGTGTAGTATTGAGTAAAGGGCCAGGAAAGAGGTATTGGATTGAGTTGGATAGTAGAGAGAGAGAGAGCTGCATGGCTTAAAGGACATCTATAGCACCAGGCTCTGGTCTGAGACACAGATCTATGTCTCTCTGAGGAGAACAGGCCTCTCAGTTTTACTGCCAACGGTACAGGGTGAAAGGGGCCACAGGTCATGACCTTCCTCTTTGAAGCCACTGCTTTTCTCTCTTCTTCTGTTTCTTTTTATTTACTCCCTCTCTTTCTTCCTCCCCCCTCTCTTCCTACATCTTCCCCTCTACCTTCTATCTCTCTCTTCCTCTCTTTTTCTCCGTCCCCGTTTTCTCTATTTAATTTAACCCCCAATCCCCCTCCCTCTCCACCTCACTTTATCCTTTCCTCTCTTTCTCTATACCCTCTCTCCCCCATCGCATCCCCCCTACTGTAGTTTAAGTGAATTGATCACTGGGCTGAAGGTTAGCAAGTCTTCAGGCCACTCCTTTGGTCATAGAGCTGAGAGAGAGTGGGCTCTGAGCGGACACTGACGCTGGTTCTTTGTCTTTGCGGAGCGGAGCGACTGCCGGCCATGACCATATCGCTGCGGCAGCGTAATTGATACAGGCTCACGCTGCTGGGCTTAACAGAGACCCTGCTGTGTTTGCACACAGCCTGAGATCACACAGCTGCAGGGCTCACAGTACAGACAGGGAGAGCTCACACAAGATCATACACAGCGCGCTGGCGAGATCACAGCTACAGAGACACAGAGAAGATTGTAAGAGATAGAGAGGGGTGCCTGGTTGGTTAAAAGTGCAATATGTAGAAATCGCTCTGCTATTTCCTGGTTGCTAAAATTCTAATAGTTTGCCTAATTTCTGTTTATGTGACAAACAAGCAAGTATAGTGCAGAGAATCATTGTACCATCTAAACTGCTGTGAAATATATTTTCCATAAGCAAAAATATTGTATTTTCAGCTGTTTGAAGCTGGTGTACAAAACCTAAAGTAAAAGACGCAAAAATCTAACTTAAGAACGGTAAGCATAGAAATAGTGCCCATAGAACACCTACCAATGAGAATGCATATCTATAATTCACATTTTTATGTGAATTTGGTTGGCTGGCCCCAGAAAGTTACATATCGCAGCTTTAAGCTGATATGATTAGAACATCTCACTATGTGTAGCAGGTGTACAGCCTCTACAAGAAGAAAAAACAAGTGCCTACAATAACTACCTCTGTGTAGCTAAGACGAAAGCTGTATTCACTCACTGTTATACAACTGATAAGGCTCTTCCCTCAGTCTGCTCCTTAGTAGCATGTTCCTTCAATCATGTCCCCAGCCAACCAGCTTGCCTGGTGAAATCTGGCCCACACCTGATCAGAGATACCCTGCACAGCAGTATCACCTCAATACTGCACTAAAACCCCACCAAAGATCACTAGCAAGCAGGTCCTTGCCGCTTACACACACACACACGCACACACACACACACACACACACACACACACACACACACACACACACACACACACACACACACACACACACACACACACACACACACACACACACACACACTGGTTTTATCCTTCCGCCTGACATTCAGTGACATTTCAGAAGTCGTTAAAGGTGTGTGCACAGGGACCAGGAGAACGTGGCCAAAGGCGCTCCTCAGGCGGAAAGAGACCGCCGTCGCTGTCAGGACATAAAACATGGCTGGATGAACTGATTATGCTGTCAGAAACATCCCACCCACACATTTCACCCAACTTCCCTCTCTGAAGATGTATTTAGTGTGTTGACAAATCATCTGTTCAGTATTTTAGACACACATGAAATGGATGCCTCCGGCGGGAAGGCTGGGCGCGTGGCAGGTTGTTCAGTGCTCAAGGTAGTAGTGGCCTTTAACACACAGCTCTACGATCAGATTAGACGAGCACAATCCCAACTTTAACCATTACTGGGATAGTGAAAAAACCTGATTGTAGATCTGTCCAGCTAGAGGACAAAGAGTAGGAATAGAAGCCATATGTTGATCTAATGAACTGCAGCCGCTGGGTTGAGCAGTCTACAGCCTGCTCGGCTTTACGTCTGTGACACAAACACACACACAGGGTTCTCGACAGATAAGAGTCTCCACTTTTACGAGCATCTTCCTCCCCACTAACAAACAGACTATTAATGGGCCGTTAATTAATGGGCTGAGGAGCTGCTGAGGGGGAGGGGCTGAGGGGCTGAGGAGCTGAGGGGCTGAGGAGCTGAGGAGGGGGCCGAGGAGAGGGCAGAGGAGGTGGACCGAGGAGGGGGTTAAGAAGGTGGATCGAGGGTTGTGGGCGAGGAGGGGGTGAGGAGGTGGGCCGAGGACCGGGGGTGAGGAGGTGGGCCGAGGAGGGGGCAGAGGAGGGAGCCGAGGAGGTGGGCCTGAGGAGGGGACCGAGGAGGCCGTCATTGAAAATAAGAAGGTGGATCGACTTTCCTGTTAAGGAGGTGGGCAAGAAAGGGGCAGAGGAGGTGGGGCTGAGGAGGTGGGCCAGTCTTTAGGAGGTGGTTTTTGGAGGTCGGGACCGAGGAGGGGTGATTAGGAGGTGGTTAAGGAGGGGGCCGAGGAGGGGGGCCGAGGAGGGGGCAGAGGAGTTGGGCAGAGGAGGTGGGCGGAAGAGGTGGGGCCGAGGAGGTGGGCCGTGGAGGTG
The DNA here is from genome assembly GCF_018296145.1 of Oncorhynchus tshawytscha. Classification (NCBI taxonomy): domain Eukaryota; kingdom Metazoa; phylum Chordata; class Actinopteri; order Salmoniformes; family Salmonidae; genus Oncorhynchus; species Oncorhynchus tshawytscha. The sequence goes on from NC_056432.1 coordinate 67,370,372, forward strand.
GGCCGAGGAGGGGGCCGGGAGGAGGTGGGCCGAGGAGGTGGGGCCGAGGATGGGGCCGCAGAGGAGGGAGCCGAGGAGGTGGGCCCGAGGAGGGGGCCCGAGGAGGTGGGTTGAGGAGGGGGACCGAGGAGGGGGTGATAAGGTGGACCGAGGAGGTGGGCCGAGGATGGGAACGAAGAGGTGGGCAGAGGATGTGGGCCGAGGAGGTGGGCCCGAGAAAGGGACCGAGGAGAGGGCCGAGGAGGTGGGCCGAGGAGGGGGTGAGGAGGTGGGCCGAGGATGGGGACGAAGAGGTGGGCAGAGGAGGGAGCCGAGGAGGTGGGCCCGAGAAGGGGGCCGAGGAGAGGGCCGAGGATGTGGGCTGAGGAGGTGGGCCCGAGGAGGGGGCCGAGGAGGAGGGGCCGAGGAGGTGGGCCGAGGAGGGGGTGAGGAGGTGGGCCGAGGATGGGGACGAAGAGGTGGGCAGAGGAGGGAGCCGAGGAGGTGGGCCCGAGAAGGGGGCCGAGGAGGGGGCCGAGGATGTGGGCTGAGGAGGTGGGCCCGAGGAGGGGGGCCGAGGAGAGGGCCGAGGAGGTGGGCCCGAGAAGGGGGCCGAGGAGTGGGCCGAGGAGGTGAGCCGAGGAGGGGGTGAGGAGGGGGACCGAGGAGGGGGGTGAGAAGGTGGACCGAGGTGGAGGAGGTGGACCGAGGAGATGGGTCGAGGATGTGGGCCGAGGAGGTGGGCCCGAGAAAGGGGCCGAGAAGGTGGGCCGAGGAGGGGGGGTGAAGAGGTGGACCGAGGAGGGGGATGAGGAGGTGGGCCGAGGAGGTGGGCCGAGGAGAGGGGTGTGAGGAGGTGGACCGAGGAGATGGGACGAGGAGGGGGGTGAGGAGGTGGAGGAGGTGGACCGAGGAGGGGGGTCGAGGATGTGGACTGAGGAGGTGGGCCGAGAAGGGGGGCCGAGGAAGGTGGGCCGAGGAGGGGGTGAAGAGGTGGACCGAGGAGGGGGATGAGGAGGTGGGCCGAGGAGGTGGGCCGAGGATGGGGTGTGAGGAGGTGGACAGAGGAGGGGGACGAGGAGGGGGTGAGGAGGTGGACCAGGAGGTGGACAGAGGAGATGGGCAGAGGATGTGGGCCGAGGAGGGGGTGAGGAGGGGACCAAGGAAGGGGGCCGAGGAGGTGGGCCGAGGAGGTGGGTGAGGAGATGGGTGAGAAGGGGGGAGGTGGGCCGAGGAGGTGGGAGAGGAGGTGGGCAGAGGAGGAGGGGGCCGAGGAGGTGGGCAGAGGAGGGGGCTGAGGAGGGGGTGAGGAGGTGGGCTGAAGAGGGAGCCGAGGAGGGGAACGAAGAGGTGGGTGAGGACGGGGCAAGGTGAAGGCCAAGGAGGGAGTCTTCCAGCCTCTTTGTTCAAGGCCCTTCCCCAGTAGAGAGGCTGTCAAGTCCAATACTAACACAAACACAGACAGAGGCAAGGCCCTGATTACAGGGCTAAAGCAAGGAGCTCTCATAGACAACTGGAGTCTGGAAGTAAGTGCACGAGGGCGTGTGTAAAGAATTTCTCGGAAATGGTAAGCTTGCTGGGTAATTGAAAGAAATATATACAAATAAAACACTATTTTATTCTCATTTTCCAGCATATTATTAATCACAGCATGACAAGCTACACCAGACCTCCACAACACCTCATCTTCTTTTCTACTGGCTGCAACCCTCAGGATAAGCCATTCCTCTCTGTGTACCCAGATCAAATAAAATATGATTTGATGTGGTGTCTGCTAGCCTTGCTAACGCCGGCTAGCCCATACCACAGCAGCCCTCTATTTCTCTTCCATGTAAATCTGTCTCTCTGAGTCCCTGCTAAGAGTGAAAGTCAGCCAGGTCATTGTCAGACCTCAGCCCATCAATCCGAGACGGCGTGGTGACGGCAGCTTGCACTCCGCAAAGGGAGAACCTAACATTCCCACAATGCACGTTGAGGTAATGGAATCTCTGGGATGCCTGGGGGGGACATAAGTCAAGGCGAAGAGAGATGGTGACAGTGACAAAAGCCTGGAAGTGTAGCAGAGAGAGAGAGAGAGAGAGAGAGACAGAGAGAGAGAGAGACAGAGAGAGAGAGAGAGAGAGAGAGAGAGAGAGAGAGAGACAGAGAGAGAGAGAGAGACAGAGAGAGAGAGAGAGAGAGAGAGAGAGAGAGAGAGAGAGAGAGAGAGAGAGAGAGACAGAGAGAGAGAGAGAGAGAGAGAGAGAGAGACAGAGAGAGAGAGAGAGAGAGAGAGAGAGAGACAGAGAGAGAGAGAGAGAGAGAGAGACAGAGAGACAGAGAGAGAGAGAGAGAGAGAGAGAGAGAGAGCGAGAGACAGAGAGAGAGAGAGAGAGAGAGAGAGAGAGAGAGAGAGAGAGAGAGAGAGAGAGAGAGAGACAGAGAGAGAGAGAGACAGAGAGCGAGAGAGAGAGAGAGAGAGAGAGAGAGAGAGAGAGAGAGAGAGACAGAGAGAGAGAGAGAGAGAGAGAGAGAGAGAGAGAGAGAGAGAGAGAGAGAGAGAGAGACAGAGAGAGAGAGAGAGAGAGAGAGAGACAGAGAGAGAGAGAGACAGAGAGACAGAGAGAGAGAGAGAGAGAGAGAGAGAGAGAGAGAGACAGAGAGAGAGAGAGAGAGAGAGAGAGAGAGAGAGAGAGAGAGAGAGAGAGAGGGGGCAGGTACAGAGAGAGAGAGAGAGAGAGAGAGAGAGAGAGAGAGAGAGAGAGAGAGAGAGACAGAGAGAGAGAGAGACAGAGAGAGAGAGAGAGAGAGAGAGAGAGAGAGAGAGAGAGAGAGGGGGCAGGTAGGGGAGAGAGGCAGGTAGGGAGAGAGGCAGGAGAGAGAGAGAGGCAGGTAGGGGAGAGAGGCAGGTAGGGGAGAGAGGCAGGAGAGAGAGGGGCAGGTAGGGGAGAGGCAGGTAGGGGCTTCATGATGAATGTTAAAAGCTTGACAGCTTGAGGTTTGGGGGTTTAAAGAGGAAGCAGATTGGTTCATATCCCGCATGGCCTTTGCACTATCTGGTTCTTCATCACTATCACAGCCCCCCCACTGCCCTGCAGAGGCCTACACGGCAGCTTTATAAAGAGGTGCAAATCAATCTTAACCTCCTCTCTCTCTGGTGCTGCTCCACTCCCCACAGGACACAGGTTGCATAGAGCCCTGAGGACCAGCTCTCACTGCTGCACGGAAACATCCAACCTACTGTAGTACAGGAACATTACAGTAAGATGACAATCACTACAGTACACCCCTATTCATCCTGAGAAGCTGAACTGAAACCCACTCTCCTGACCTGTTACCGGTTTATACAGTTCATTCATGTTATGTCATTTTTTTATAGATCCAAACATAAAAGTTGTTTCCACATTGCAAAGTCATTTGCTACCATATACAGTCCTGTATATGTGGCTACCTTTATTTTCTAATGTCTTTGTGAACTGTATGTATTTACATGTCTGTAGACATACTGGCAACAGAAATGGGCTTTATGACTAGTACATGGCCCATACATGTCCATGAACAAACATGCAATATGCATTAAGCCTGCCACCAATAAACAATATACTGTAAATCAATGCCTTAATAGCATTTACAATAAATACATGTAGTCACTACTGTAAAGAACATAAAAGCAAAATAATATATTGCTCTATGGAGAGCTGCTACCTTAGTTTTACAGGCACTTTGATGAATAATTCACAATAGCAGTTCAATTATTTACATGAAGGTTATAGTGAACTGCTCTGCAAACAGCGACGCGGTAGGTTAGTGCAGCACTGTCTCCTGATTATGGGGCCATGTTTCTAACCTCACATGATAACATAATGTTGCTGCAACACGTGTTCTCCTATATGGGTTTCCTTACAGTTGTAATCATCTGGGCCTGTAGCTTTAGCACCAGGGTCTCTCACAATGTTAATAGACCCTAACAGACATCTCCAGTGATCTAAGCCACCTCCATTTTTCAGAAAACATGCACCCATACAGTCCAATGCCCCTAGTACCAAACTTGACCCCTAGACCCTAAATTGACCCCTAGCCTCTTACCCTTATACATTTGTTTAGATGCAGGCTGCACATGTTTAGGCATTACAGCCAAACTGACACCTAGCCTAGCTGTGGCTATCCATTTGTGCCATATGGATAACACCTACGCACTCCTTTCAGAGTTACTGAAAGTTCTTACAGTGTAAAGGCTAGAAGTCGATTTGGGATTTGGCAATAGCAGAAGTACGTTAAATGACTAAATTGGCCTGTCTGCCAGACTGTAACAGGACTAAACAAGGACATCTGGTCCCCATAATCCTCTTACAAGGACAATACTGTGGAACAGTCCCCACAACAACTATAATGGTGAATCAATGGTGTCCCTGACATTGTGACATGGCAATTACATTTAACTGGTGTCCATTGATTATCCAAAAGCAGCTTATCCTGGCAAGGGTCAAGGAACAGCTAGAGTCTCAGCTAGAGAGGGCAGAGGAGAGGTCTGTTCTGGGTACAGTTTCCCCTTCCCCTTCAACTGACTGAACTCTGTGTGTGTGTGTGTGTGTGTGTGTGTGTGTGTGTGTGTGTGTGTGTGTGTGTGTGTGTGTGTGTGTGTGTGTGTGTGTGTGTGTGTGTGTACGTGTGTGTGTGCATGTGCATGCGTGTGCGTGTGTGTGTGTGCGTGTGTCACTATCCATCTATCTACCTCCTATCAGTCTCTTCTATTCAGAAGGTCTACTTCCATCCATACTGTGGTCTCTACAATTCCATGAACCTCATACAGACACTTTGGCTCATATTTCACAAGGGGAGAGAGATGGTGGTGGTGATGGAGGCAGACACATCTCACTGTGATACCCAGATTCTCCCCTACAAATCACTACCACCTGTTTCACCATGTCATTATGTTCATGACAGGATTAGTACACTTTCTGAAATGTTTGGTAGTAAACCTGAAAGATCACAGGACCATGGTGAGGATGCTTCTGGCTAGTCATTCCCTTCTCCTCTCTCCCATGGCTCTATAATGGGATCTAATGGGCTCAGTCTTTACTGTGTGTCCATTAGGCCACAGCGATGCTGGATATTGGCAGGTGGAGAGACAGAGAGCTTCAGTTGTGAAGTATAGGGCTGTTAAACCATGTCAGCAGACAGGTAGGAAGTGGATGTTGTGATGGACTGAGTGACATACTTTATGATATTCAATGGGGCAACTGGCCCAGCCTTTCTCTTTTTGTAAATAGTCTCCAATGTTCATTATCAATTGCTATAATTACTATCATGTATAAGACTGAAACATTTGATTGTAACGATCAATTGCCCTTCAAAGTTGGCCATTCACAACAACCTAAATTAACTGCACCTAAAGCCAACAGTCAATGGTTAATGCAAAATCTCTTGAACACACTGCTGGCTGAGGAGTGAGAATGTGTCTAAGGAAGGGGTGGAGGGGGGTACTTGGAGTGCACCCAAAACAAGTTGATTTATGTGAACCGGAGCAATATACATCTAATCGTTATCTCTTAGCAAGGACGATGAATGAAAATGTCTCTCCTGAAATATTGAAATGCAATCTTTATCTAAGTGAGGCGAAGAGGCTAGGAGGGGAACCCATTTAGCAAAGCCGTTACGTACTCCTCCATCAGAGCTCCAAAAGAGGGAGGAGATGAAAGACAAAGGGAATGACAGATAGAAGGAGAGAGAGAGCGACAGGAAAGACAGAGAGAGGGAACCGTGAGATAACAGAATGAGAGAGGAGGAAGCTGCTTCCCCCCGTCCCTCTCCCCATCATCGCACACGACCCCGCTCCCATCCCTCACACACATGTTCTCCCTGTCTCCCCGTCTATCTCACCATGTCAGCATGTTGTTTTTAATTTATTACACATTCCACAAGTTAAGCATGCAAACCTCCCGGGTGCAATTTTAAACAGAGGCGGGAAAACTATCAACAAATCTTTATTTGTCCCCTGGCAGAGAGCTTGGTTAGAAGGATAACAGTTGCCTCTGAGTAGAACAGGCTGGAACAATGGTGAGAATGGGAACTCTAAACAGCTTCCTGTAGCACCACGCCGCAGTGCAAGACTGAACACTGCTTCAGAGGAATAGATAGAAAAAGAGTCAGAGAGAGAGAGAGAGAGAGAGAGAGAGAGAGAGAGAGAGAGAGAAAAGTAGAGAGAAATAAAAAGAGAAAATGAGAGAGCGAGAGGTGAGCAAATACAGAGAGGGATACAGAGAGAGAAAGAGAGAGAGAGAGAGTGAGGGATACAGAGAGAGAGAGAGAGACAGAGAGAGAGAGAATGAAAGCAAGAGAGACACTTAAAACACACAGCTTATTGACTCTGCTGGGGAGACTGACTCTGCTGGGGTGACTGACTCTGCTGGGGGTGACTGACTCTGCTGGGGGCGACTGCCTCTGCTGGGGGCGACTGACCCTGCCGGGGCGACTGACTCTGCTGGGGTGACTGACTCTGCTGGGGGTGACTGACTCTGCTGGGGGTGGACTCTGCTGGGGGTGACTGACTCTGCTGGGGGCGACTGACTCTGCTGGGGGCGACTGCCTCTGCTGGGGGCGACTGACCCTGGGGGACTGACCCTGCCGGGGTGACTGACTCTGCCGGGCGACTGACTCTGCTGGGGCGACTGACTCTGCCGGGCGACTGACTCTGCTGGGGGCGACTGACTCTGCCGGGCGCTGGGGGTGACTGACTCCGCTGGGGGTGACTGACTCCGCTGGGGGTGACTGACTGGCTGGGGGCGACTGACTCCGCTGGGGGTGACTGACTCTGCTGGGACGACTGACTCTGCTGGGGGTGACTGACTCTGCCGGGCGACTGACTCTGCCGGGGCGACTGACTCCGCTGGGGGTGACTGACTCCGCTGGGGGTAACTGACTCAGCTGGGGGCGACTGACTCCGCTGGGGGTGACTGACTCTGCTGGGACGACTGACTCTGCTGGGGGTGACTGACTCCGCTGGGGGTGACTGACTCTGCCGGGGTGACTCGGCTGGGGGTGAATGACTCCGCTGGGGGGTGACTGACTCGGCTGGGGGCGACTGACTCTGCTGGGATGACTGACGCTGCTGGGGGTGACTGATCGCTGATCTGAAGAGAAGAGTGGGAGCAGTGCAGTGCAAAGCAGCGAGCTCCTCTGAAAAGTCTTTAGTCTTTTACCCAGGCCCTTCCCCAGTCCTCACAACCACTTAGTCCTCTCTCCCTGTGGGTACCACGGGCCTGTTGTGACACGGTCTCACATACTAGAGGTCTGGAGACTGAGGCTTACAGAGCTGTAGAGTTAAGAAAGGGCTTTAAATCACACAGGACAACAACACTTTGGGATAACACTGGATTTGTCAACTGCAGTTCAGTTTTTCTATGAGTGATATTATTTATGTATATATGAAGACAAGAGGAGCAGGCTGGTTCATTACTGCCAGCTGCATAGCATAAGTCATTAAATATGTTGCTCTTTCACAGAACAACTGAATACACTTGTTGCTTTGTATATATGGGACAATTTGGTAGAAGCTTTGAGTCCTGGTCCCACAAATATATTATCTCTATATTTACCATCTGGTGGCCTTGGACTTGGGTCTCTCCAGTCTTGACTTACCCCTGTGACCCACCATGCCCACATAGGGTGTCGGTGAGAGTGCCACCAGTCACCAAGGCATCCTACTCCTCACTAATATCCCCAGCCCGCCACAGTCCACCCATCACACCCTGCCAACCTCTAACAAACAACACAAAAAAACAAACATTGAATCTCTAACTGACAGAGTGAAGTACTGTCACCCGTCCCTCACACGAAAACTGGCATCACGCCCTGGGAGTGGCTCCTTCAGCCTTGAACCAGATCCTTCCACAGGGCCTCACAGTGTTACAAATATGGCTTGTTTCTCATTAGCACAGTGCCTAAGATAGGACAGCCAAGAGTGAGTGGATGGGTAGAGGACTCTCACTGAACATGAAGGGGGGTTGATGACACTGTGGTATTGGCCAACTTCTAGAGTGAGTTTTAGTCCCTTTGTCACTTGTCTTGACTTTCAGACTCTGGGACACTTCTGTTACAAACAGCTGTGATCATTATGCTGTGCATATGCTGATATACACAGATACACATCCATGCATCAAGACGTAATAGTACTGTATGTACACAAACACACACACATATACTCAAGCACACAAACATACATGTATGTGAACACATGCACACACAAACATTTATTTGGACCTCAGTATAAGAAGACATAGTCCAGAAAATAGTTTTTTATAACTGATAAAAAGAGAGTCCAGAATATCAATGTATTTCTGACTCCATCTGAAACCTGACTCCCTGAGAGCAGGGATGGAGAGGATAGGAGTGGGTAATCAGTAACAGAGGGCGTCTCTATGGATCCAGTCTGGTTTTCATTAGCATGCTGGCCACTGCCTCCTCACATCTCGGTGTGTATTTAAATAGTTCATGGACTAGCCATCCACTCTGCTACTGTAAGTAAAGGAAGGGGGCCCCGATCCTCAGAAGTTCTATCTTTCAGATCAGGAGGAGTGACTTTGGAATACTGCAATATTCATGAAGTGTTTGGGAACTTTATACTCTTCCTTGTCTTTGAAGTCTCCTAGATTTCATCCACTTCTCCAAAAAAGCCTCCGTCCATTTGCTCGTCAGTAATTGGACACTGGTTATATATATATTTTTTCCCCTGTTGGTTTTCTGTTGGTTTTCTTTGCATACGGTGGGAGAAGCCAGAATGCCTTCATACTGTATGTTATGCCAGTTGGACTCAACTCCTCGTGGGGAATCAAGAAGGCTTGGATGCCGGGAATATGGTCTGACCTGCCGTAGCTGTGCCCGACAAGCCCTTCTCCCCCCTTCATTCCTTGGTTCCCTCCATCCACCCACTCTGTGAATTCCCCCTATGTCTGACCCAGCCATGGGTCTCTCTCTTGGTAGATACCCGCTAACCGAGGGGCATGGTGGGGGGGGGGTGACCGTTCCTCTGTTGAGCTTAACTGTGCGTTCTGTGATGATCGATGAAGGCCATGGGAGATAGAAGCGATAACGCAAGCAGAGGAAGGAGAGAGGAGAGAGGAGAGAAGAAGAGGTAGAGGAGAAGGGTAACACTATCCCCATGCAGGATACAGGCGAGAAGTCTGAACGACTAGCGCCAAGCCTGGCCCAGACACAGCAGCAGAGAGCAGGGATCAGTAAAGGCAGCTGGACACCTTTGAAGGAAACGATCAAATATTAAGGGGAAGTGGATATCTCCTCTCGGCTGACTAAAGTCATGTGGGTTGGAGCGGATCTGGCCACCCGTAGACCCACCGTAGTGGTGTGAGATATCTCTTTTTCCCTGTAGCACTTGCACTCTCTCTCTCTCGTGACCGTCACACCGTGTAGTCACGGTAATTAGGCTTCTCAAAACTCTGATGCTGCTGATGGTCATTAGTAGCCTACCTAACTGCCTGGTACTCAGCACTCTATTGTCCCTCTAATCACTCTGACATCAATGCAAATGTATTCAAAAATCGAATCAAACATTTTATGAGAGCCCATGTGTTCATGTTGCGCAACATTTCGATAGGCTATGCATTTGCGAGAGAAAACAGAGTGATGGCATCTACTAAAATTAGGAGGATCAACTTTCCTAATATTAAGCACATTGCTTATATTTACAACAGGAGTGTAGACTAGCTGGCTGGCATGAAAATAAACCACGGGGAAAAGCCCGATTTAAGTGCACAGATTACATGTATTTTTTTCTCGCTGACCCTGTTTTGATACAGATGCATGATAATGGTCCATTCTAAATCAAAACACATTTCACACATATATAATTTAGTATATGTAAAGACAATATTAAATCAAGAATAGTCTGATGGGTGACAATATTAGCCTATCACTTGTGAATTCTATATTATCATTTCTGAATGATGCCCAGCATCGGAAACAACGCATTTTTTTTACGACTTTTTCTAATTAACTAGTGGCCAAATAACTTCTTAAAATGAATCACATTAATCCGATTTACAAGAGGTGTATAACCTAACTGGAATACATAAGCAGCGCGTGAGTTTCAAGTTTGGGGAAGATCATTTTCATCATAAAAATGCACCATTACATGGATAAATACATGTGCGGTCACTTTTGATAATGGTGTTTTCCGCTAATGGAAAATGTGCCTTTATAGTGTACTACCATGTGCACATTGCTGCACTTAAAATGTGCCTTTATAGTGTACTACCATGTGCGCATTGCTGCACTTAAAATGTGCCTTTATAGTGTACTACCATGTGTGCATTGCTGCACTTAAAATGTGCCTTTATAGTGTACTACCATGTGCGCATTGCTGCACTTAAAATGTGCCTTTATAGTGTACTACCATGTGTGCATTGCTGCACTTAAAATGTGCCTTTATAGTGTACTACCATGTGTGCATTGCTGCATTTACAATGTGCCTTTATAGTGTACTACCATGTGTGCATTGCTGCACTTAAAATGTGCCTTTATAGTGTACTACCATGTGTGCATTGCTGCATTTACAATGTGCCTTTATAGTGTACTACCATGTGTGCATTGCTGCATTTACAATGTGCCTTTATAGTGTACTACCATGTGTGCATTGCTGCACTTAAAATGTGCCTTTATAGTGTACTACCATGTGTGCATTGCTGCACTTAAAATGTGCCTTTATAGTGTACTACCATGTGTGCATTGCTGCACTTAAAATGTGCCTTTATAGTGTACTACCATGTGCGCATTGCTGCACTTAAAATGTGCCTTTATAGTGTACTACCATGTGTGCATTGCTGCACTTAAAATGTGCCTTTATAGTGTACTACCATGTGTGCATTGCTGCACTTAAAATGTGCCTTTATAGTGTACTACCATGTGTGCATTGCTGCACTTAAAATGTGCCTTTATAGTGTACTACCATGTGTGCATTGCTGCACTTAAAATGTGCCTTTATAGTGTACTACCATGTGTGCATTGCTGCATTTACAATGTGCCTTTATAGTGTACTACCATGTGTGCATTGCTGCACTTAAAATGTGCCTTTATAGTGTACTACCATGTGTGCATTGCTGCACTTAAAATGTGCCTTTATAGTGTACTACCATGTGTGCATTGCTGCACTTAAAATGTGCCTTTATAGTGTACTACCATGTGTGCATTGCTGCACTTAAAATGTGCCTTTATAGTGTACTACCATGTGTGCATTGCTGCATTTACAATGTGCCTTTATAGTGTACTACCATGTGTGCATTGCTGCACTTAAAATGTGCCTTTATAGTGTACTACCATGTGTGCATTGCTGCATTTACAATGTGCCTTTATAGTGTACTACCATGTGTGCATTGCTGCATTTACAATGTGCCTTTATAGTGTACTACCATGTGTGCATTGCTGCACTTAAAATGTGCCTTTATAGTGTACTACCATGTGTGCATTGCTGCACTTAAAATGTGCCTTTATAGTGTACTACCATGTGTGCATTGCTGCACTTAAAATGTGCCTTTATAGTGTACTACCATGTGCGCATTGCTGCACTTAAAATGTGCCTTTATAGTGTACTACCATGTGTGCATTGCTGCACTTAAAATGTGCCTTTATAGTGTACTACCATGTGTGCATTGCTGCACTTAAAATGTGCCTTTATAGTGTACTACCATGTGTGCATTGCTGCACTTAAAATGTGCCTTTATAGTGTACTACCATGTGTGCATTGCTGCACTTAAAATGTGCCTTTATAGTGTACTACCATGTGTGCATTGCTGCATTTACAATGTGCCTTTATAGTGTACTACCATGTGTGCATTGCTGCACTTAAAATGTGCCTTTATAGTGTACTACCATGTGTGCATTGCTGCACTTAAAATGTGCCTTTATAGTGTACTACCATGTGCGCATTGCTGCACTTAAAATGTGCCTTTATAGTGTACTACCATGTGTGCATTGCTGCACTTAAAATGTGCCTTTATAGTGTACTACCATGTGTGCATTGCTGCACTTAAAATGTGCCTTTATAGTGTACTACCATGTGTGCATTGCTGCATTTACAATGTGCCTTTATAGTGTACTACCATGTGTGCATTGCTGCACTTAAAATGTGCCTTTATAGTGTACTACCATGTGTGCATTGCTGCACTTAAAATGTGCCTTTATAGTGTACTACCATGTGTGCATTGCTGCATTTACAATGTGCCTTTATAGTGTACTACCATGTGTGCATTGCTGCACTTAAAATGTGCCTTTATAGTGTACTACCATGTGTGCATTGCTGCATTTACAATGTGCCTTTATAGTGTACTACCATGTGTGCATTGCTGCACTTAAAATGTGCCTTTATAGTGTACTACCATGTGCGCATTGCTGCATTTACAATGTGCCTTTATAGTGTACTACCATGTGTGCATTGCTGCATTTACAATGTGCCTTTATAGTGTACTACCATGTGTGCATTGCTGCACTTAAAATGTGCCTTTATAGTGTACTACCATGTGTGCATTGCTGCACTTAAAATGTGCCTTTATAGTGTACTACCATGTGTGCATTGCTGCATTTACAATGTGCCTTTATAGTGTACTACCATGTGTGCATTGCTGCACTTAAAATGTGCCTTTATAGTGTACTACCATGTGTGCATTGCTGCACTTAAAATGTGCCTTTATAGTGTACTACCATGTGTGCATTGCTGCACTTAAAATGTGCCTTTATAGTGTACTACCATGTGCGCATTGCTGCATTTACAATGTGCCTTTATAGTGTACTACCATGTGTGCATTGCTGCACTTAAAATGTGCCTTTATAGTGTACTACCATGTGCGCATTGCTGCACTTAAAATGTGCCTTTATAGTGTACTACCATGTGTGCATTGCTGCACTTAAAATGTGCCTTTATAGTGTACTACCATGTGCGCATTGCTGCACTTAAAATGTGAAGAAATATCATGATAGTTTATCAACATTTTAAACTAAATGTTCTGACATGTTGCATCAGCCACATTGCGTTTTTTTTATGCTAGTGGTTGTATTAATTTGGGATCTAGCGCATCCCACAACTGCCATATCAGGCAGTGAAATTCTAGGCATTATCAAGTGTTTGTCAAATTGTGAAAGAGTGGCTGATGTAGTGTGTACAACAAAGCAGAGCTCATGTCTTTCAAGCGACTTTTCTCAAATCATCATTAGAGTCGCATCATGCGGCCTTAGAATGTATTAAAAATCAAAACATATAGCCCAATGTTTGTAGAACAACTAAAGTTCCATTAATAACTCTAAATTAAGCATGTAGGAATACCTCATTATTTGTTAACCGCCCAACACAGAATAGCCGAATGTGCGCACTTCCGCAAATTTTGGGGTGAAAATATGCTTTGTTCAATTGTATTCTTCATACTATCAAATAATGCCACGGAATTCTAATCAAATCTTATCTGCTAAATTAACTAATGTAGCCCACAGCCATTTGGCACAGCCAGATCAGGACAACTCAGAGTAGGCTATTCTGTTCTTCTGAAATAGACTACATTTTCTTTATATCATGCTTCTTTAGACCTGTCTAAAATAAATAATGGATTCATTGTGAAGGTGTAGGCTATATTACATGGATTTTATTAGACTTTTTAAAATGTATATGTTCCAAAGGTCTGCATCAGCGGCTTGTAGTCTAGGTGTTGAAGCCAGGAGATGCTAAATGTGTTAATATTAATTAATGGTCTATTACAGAGAGAATGACAGTTATTTGCTTGACAATCACAGGCTGACAAAATGTTGTGACTGCCACAGCCATACTCAGAGCCACACACAGACCTGTCAGGATAAGTGTTCCTGCCGGGTAAGCACACCTGTTGGCCCGGGGGGTCAAAGCATGAGTCCTGGACTTTGGTACAGATTTAACCCTCCTAAGATGTAACCCTCCTAAGGTAACACTCCTCTGCTACCATTTCCGACCCCCTCTCCCCCATCCTCCTCTTCATCTCCGCTAGTAAAACCAACCCTTAGCAGTAGAGACTGAATAATAAGATGGGCTTACTTTTGCTCATCCCTGCTTTAGCATTTAAAAAAATCCCCTTTCCTCTTTTAACGGCCTTAAAGCCAATAAGCGGCTTGTTACAGACTTTTTTCTGCCCCCACGCTAAAAGAGCAAACAACATCGGATGGTGTTTTGATATGCAGATTAAAGATGAACTATTAGTGTTGATGTCAGTACATTTCTATCGCCAGCTCACGGTGAAAAGAAGAAATAAGATGTCTTCTTAGATCATGCTCCTGTATCTATCATACAGTTCACCAGCGCTGTTAAACTAATACATAATCAGCATGGAAGAGGGTGAATCCATACACACATCAAATAATATACACAACAATAGAAACAACCCTTCAATAGGTTGTTTAGCAACAAAACAGAGTTGTGCTCAACTATGGGGCAAAACAGATGGGGTTGGCTTAGATTGTTGACAACATGCAAACTATACTTTGTTTGTACAATGAGCACTTGTTACAGTTGTTGGTTAGCTAGCTAGCAATTTTTTTGCCAAATTAGCATAGATGTGGCAACAGTCAAAACACCTCAAAACAAGTTACGGTATCAAGGACAAGATAAAACTAGCTGAAACGCGACACCTATGATTCCCCACATGGCAGATTCTTGTCATTGTTGCTAGCTATCTGGCCATCCAGAATCACAACAACACAAGGATTTCTGCCCCATTGAAGCGTGCACATCGTTTTCGTGACATTGTCAGCTAACCCGTCTATACAGCCTCCACCAGTGAGGCTGATAATATTAAAACACAGTCCAACTCTGCCATGTGTTTTTCCCCCAAAATACATTTCTTTCCATTGTAAATTGTTTGCAGAATCAACAGGTACAGTATGGGAGGAAGAGATACAGAGTTGTTCTTTGTCTCATACTAGAGGTAGAATAAAGGATCTCTCTTCACTGTGGACAGCCTCTGAAAGAGAATGACAAAAACCCCAGTAGGCAGGCAAGGGAACGCCAGCGTTATCTAATACATTCATCAATATGTCCACTAAGCTCCTGACTGCTCTTAACCCTGCAGCTATCTCCCTCTCGCTCTCCCCCCTCCTACCCTTTCTGCAGAACAGGCAGCTCAAAGTTAGTGATACACACTGTGCCAGCCCAGATGGTCAGCCGCACGGTCAAAGCATGTACCACTCAGCTCAAACAGTCTTTGAACAAACCCTTCTCCCCACTCCAGATGGCATGCCATGCGTGACACTAATGCCACAGGGGAACCGTGACTGTATCAGTGTGACAAAGTCCCTAGAGGTCCGTGTGTGTGTGTGTGTGTGTGTGTGTGTGTGTGTGTGTGTGTGTGTGTGTGTGTGCGTATGAGAGAATCCCTTAGGTTTCTGGCTCTGTGGGGTAACTGGTCCCTGCAATGGGTATGAAGTTGATACAAGAGATTGCAGCCTGTCTAAAAACATATTCAAATAATTATCAAGTCTTATAATCTAAATTGATTAGATATGTTTTTTTTTAAATGTCTTACTAAATGTAATGTCAAAATTCATACATTATATTTCACTACTCATTAGAACTGTATTGTGTGTGAATGAATTCACCAGAACTGCATCAGATAAGAATAAGAGAGAAGAAATCTACTCATAACCACAACTCAGAGACAACAGTCAGACATCAGGTTCAATCAGCCTCCCTACAGATACATACTGACTGCCACTCTGCAAAGACATCATCAAGCCAGTCTTCACTACACCTGCCCAAGCACATTCCCCTGAAAGTGCAGTGCTTCTGCAGTAATTGAGATGTATCTAAACGCTTGATTCAAGCATAGAGAAGCATGTTTTTTTACTTTGAGACTGATAAGGCGACAGAGGAGCCTCGAGGCACGCCAACAGCACATACACACAAGCATGCTCACACACACAAACACACACACTTAAACAAATCAAAGCCACAGCCTTTGTGTGTTTGTGTGTGTGTGTGTGTTTGTGTGTGTGTGTGTGTATGCGCGCCCATGTGTGTATGTGCGTGTACGTGTGTGTTTGTGTGTGTGTGTGTGTGTGTGTGTGTGTTTGTGTGTGTGTGTGTGTATGCGCGCCCATGTGTGTATGTGCGTGTACGTGTGTGTTTGTGTGTGTGTGTGTGTGTGTGTGTGTGTTTGTGTGTGTGTGTGTGTATGCGCACCCATGTGTGTATGTGCGTGTATGTGTGTGTGTGTGTGTGTGTGTGTGTGTATGCGCACCCATGTGTGTATGTGCGTGTATGTGTGTGTGTGTATGTGTGTATGTGCGTGTACGTGTGCGTATTCTCGGGCATGCAAGGGTTTTCTCCTGCTGTGCAGTTCCCCTCTCTACCCTCCCAGAATGTCAAGGGGCTTTTATATCCAGAAAATATGGGAAACATTGACTGGCTATTCCCTGTGATATTCCTCATTCCTGCTGAAGGCCCCTCTAAATTAAAAAGCAGTTATGAATCGTCCTCAGTGGAGTTCTCTGCTTAAATGAATGCCTCAATTAGATTGGGAACATTAAAGGTAGTAATGATTTCCACTCCTCTGTATTGTAATTTAAGCCGTGCTTACTCTTGCCTGTGAAAGCAGTGCTTGGCTTTGATTGTATTAGACTAGATTAATGAAGGGCTGATACGGAGTCAGTCTGCTCTGTAGCCCTTACTTATGTGCCAGGCCATGAAGCTCTATCATGTTTCAGCCGAACAGATAATGTGTTTCATTAAATTAGATTCAAGATGCTTGATTTATCCCACTAAGAGTAAATATGCTAAGAGCAGTGTGGATTGGAATATAGAGAGCACAACAGAATAAAAAATATACATTTTGTGATTGTTTTATCACTGGATGAAAACGATCACAAGTCTCAGTAGGTAACAGTGTCATCAGGCAGATGACTCTTTCCTCTTCATAACTACTGTACCTACACTATGTTATATTTAAATATGTAAGGACAGTATGTCTGGGTGAGGGTACCCCTTGATCAGCTACATCACCTCTATTCTCCTGTGTGTCCCTCCCCTTGCAGCTCCCCTCTCTAGCTACCTGAGCTCAGGGGCGGGATCGTAACGATCGCAGGAGGAGAAAGCGATCTGTCCCCCATCGATCCAGACTGTCAGCACGGACTGGACGTCCACCCTGGCACTATCGCTAACACTATGGTGGCCAGGCTGGGTAACAGCAGTGACCGCAGGCTTGCGTGCCTGTTCACCTCTAATCAAACGCCCACTCCCTATGAGGCAGGGGCATCTAGAGGGTCACCTCGAGTCACCATGCTCCAGCCCTGGGTGCTGATGGGTGACTGGTGAGTGGGTGGAGTTCAACCGCAGTCAGGCCTAACTTCAGTGAAATTAGCAGGAGAGGGATGCCAGTTGGCTTATGTTGTATTAATAGGTTAAATCAATGGTGACCTTATTTTTGATAAAGGAGCGTGGGTAATTGGAAGTCCCGGACCACGTTGAGGATTACAATGTTTATCCTCGCATAATCCCGATAAACATTAAGACATGACGAGCAACATGCTGATGAGCTTCAGGCAGGAGTAATCAATCACAAAGTGAGATAAATAGCCCCTTTGGCATTCCTGCCAAATGAATGAAGGTTAAAGTCAATGCCTCTAGCGCCACAGTGGCTGTTAGTCTGTGGTTTTAAGTCCTGCACTCAGGTAAACTGCTCATTATGAAATGAGTCAACACGTCCTAAATAGTTAGCGGGTATGACGGGGAGCCAAATGCGAGATATTACCAGCAACAAAGAACCACAAATAGTGCCGTTACACCGCCATCATTTCTCAATCGTTTTTGACTAAGTTTGGAACTTTAATTTAAAGTTCAAATAAACAATCAATTCTCTCCATAACTTGCAGTCGACAATCAACTCTGTAAACATTTATCACATACACCAGGCTTGTTGGTACGCCCGTTTCTTTTGAGTTACAGGGGGCCATTTTGCCGGGCTGCACATTTGCCTATTCACACAGAGAAATGGGCAGAAACTCCTCAAGCAGAACATATTCAGGAGGAGCGTTTCTGAGGACTTCATGTTTGCAAATGACTTGCAGGTACATACATAAACCCCTCTACCTGCGTGTGATAAAGGGACTTGTTGAAACCCAGACAAGCGAGTCTGCTTCTTAGCGACTCAAACCAGATGCTGAGCAGTATAGCGGAGGAGACGGGTGTGGGGGGCGGGAAGGAAGGGGGACGGGGAGAGGTGGGAGACAGACGCACGTTCATTCCCCGTCCGTGCGTCTCAGTGATAAGGAGACATTGGGAGCTTGTTTACATCCGGCAATGGGAAAACAAATTGAAAATTCCTGCCGGGACGCCGATGCATATCAAAACAGGATTATTTTAGAAATAATCGCCCATGCCACAAACTGTCACCAGCTAATCTACACTTTGTTAGAATTCAAATTACTTTCCCATGTTTACATTGGTATTGCGGCAAGGGCAGGGGCCCAGCCACTCTGAGGGGGCCTATTTGCACAAGAGGAGTAATAAAAAACAGATAAAATAAAATAAACTTCCAATAAATATTCCTGAAGGGAGAGAATGCAAAAGTCCTGTCATCTGAATGGGAATATTGAATAGGGAGGGCCTTTACAATAATAGTGGTGGAGAGTCCCCGTCGTGAAGCAGGAGACAGCAGACAGATGGTGGTAAGATTTGATGGCTTCCTCTGTGGGGGCGAGACGAACCCAGTTGGGCTGAGCTTAGCTGAATCGGACAGGGCTGGGCTGTAATGAGCTGAGGTGAACTAGATCTGGAATAGATCAAGGTGGAACTGTTTAAGCAAGTCTGGTCAGATCTGAGTGAGGCGTTGCGGAGGTTTGCATTGTGTTTGCATTGTGTCAGGAGGAGTAGAGGCTTCTCTTGTCTCTGGATCAGGTTACCAGTGTTTATCACTTGGAGCTGTACTGTGCTGCATTGGCACAGGGGCCAGACACATTATCCCTTTTCGAGGCCTGTCAGTCATCACGGCCCAGGCTGTCTCACACCCGGCTGCAGCCGCAGCTCCACCCAGAGAGTAGCAGTCTGCAGGCCTCAGCACTGGAGGGAGGCACGGAAAAACACACAGCTTCTATCCCTCCTCTCCAACGGATCAATGGGGCTTGTCTTTAAGTGAGAACGGAAGTGCAAACCTGGTGTGAGACAGTTCTCACGTAACATAAGCCCTGTCACTGAGTCACTGTCCCTGTCGCTGAAGGGGACTTAACTCTTTCATCTTTACTAAATAGGTAAGAACGCAGATGCATTGCGGATGCATGGCCCTAAAAGACTGTAAATTGATTCGCATATCACATTACAATGAATCAGTGTAATCATTTTTAACATGTCATACTCAATCAAAATGAGCTACCTTCCTTAGATGCGAAATGTTGAGATGAATGCCCACTAACAACTAATACGTTTAGTCATGCATGTAATAAATGATATTGAGAGAGTTGAGTCTGTACATGTCTACACCTGCAGATCCTGTAACAGCCACACTGTGCATGTGCTCACTAGTTCCCTGTTTCAAGTTGACAGCTAGTGACAGACATAATCTATGGAGTATTTTCATAATTTCTTGTGAGCATTTTAAATCAATATAACTATAGGTACTCTTGTTTTCCCACAGTGTTTGGTTCAGGTTGAATCATTTCTATAGGATGTTTTCTTATTTTAAATCATGTCTGAATGCTTGAGGTAATTATTTCCCAAGACAATCAGTCTGGCCATACTCAAGGCCTGTCAGACTAGAATTAATTTACAAGTTACGTCAAAGCACTGTTCTAAGATCAGTATCACACCTCAAAGCCATCTCTGTGATTAGTAAAACCCCCAAACTGACTCTAGGTCTGTGATGAATGTCTGCTGGTATGTTTGTCCCCTAGCTGTGCTGTCATGGAGGCTAGCCTTATAGTTCCTATGGGAATAGGGTATGTGTCTTGTGGTGGAAACCACATTGAGTGACAGACACAGAGGAGACATGCAGAAGACATCACACAGATATGTTCTCTTTACCAGTGGTCGCTTTAAAAAGGCCATTCGCTTGTTGTTCTTAGCCATATTCTTAATGGCACTAAAGTTCTCAGTCGGAAGGCTGATACTTGCAGAATTTGTCATCTATTTTACATTCTCACTTCTCTTCTAAAGGCTATTGGGAACAACAAACAACAGTGTCATTTCACAGGGTAATATATTTGAATTGGCTTCCAAAGCAATGCTAAGTGACCCAGGAGCAGTCATTTCACATGTCCAGATCTTAAGGTCGTCCACAGGAAGTGTGGGTTCTACAGACTAGAGACACAGACACTGGTGAGGCTTCCTGTCAGCGCTAGTGCTAGTCTACCTCTCTCTTGGCTGTAACTTTGCTCCTGTGTTCCCAGCCCTTGCCTGAGGCGGCGAACGGCTTTGTCCGCCAAGGGAGGGGGGGTGAGGGCAGTGGGGGAGGGGAGAGTAGCTTAGATTAGGTTTGACAGGGTAGTGCTTTGAACGGGGGGGTTAGAGGATTTGATTTATTCTCAAACTCAACCCATAAGGGGACAGTGCATGTTTCTATTAGGGGCTGTGATAGAGGCCATGCTAGTCTCATTCCCTTAGACACACATGAGCTGTACTCTACTGTCTCCTGTCTCTCCCTAACTCCCTTTCTCTTGCTCTCTCTCTCTCTCTATCGCTGTCTCTCGTCATTTTTCTCTTTCTTTCTATTTATCTTTCAATCTCTCTTTCTGTCTCTCTTTCTCTCAACAACAGTGGCTTGTGTTATCATCAGCTGTGTCTGTGGATGAAAACTGAGTGTGTGATATGTCTGATCCAAATCAGAACCAGATATTAGTCAAACCCAGGTCATCTGAGGATAGCTAACTGCAGGCCGCACTAATGAACTGCTCTGAGATCAGATATTGGAAGACAGCTCCCAGACTTAGCCCTGCAAGGTGTCTGTGACTGTTCATCTTCCAGTAGAGTCATTTCACGAAGAACAAAAGCAACCTGAAAAGTTTCCTTTCACCTGGAAGACTCCTGAGAGGTGCTGAAGTGAAACCAGGATGCACAGGAAAAACATAAGCTATCAAATACTTATCAAATTAATGTATGGTTGACATGTAACATGCATATTAACATGGGCCCCCTGCTCTCAGCTAATTCAGCTTCCTGTCTCTTTAAATCTTGAGGTCGCCTGTTGTTTCTCTGTTCAGCTGCTGGGCTGCAGTCAGTGTTCTGTGTGGGAGCGTGGTGGTTTAGAGTAGAGCAGAGAGGGAGGAAGGATGACAGAGAACAGACAGTCAAACAGAAAACATGTACGGGCGAAGGAGAGAAGATCGGTGGCACCACAGACAAACTGCACAAAGAGGCTCATGACAAGGCTCTAATATGTGTGTGGTAGTACAAGTTGTGTTGTATAATGTATGTGGCAGTGGATAGATAGGATTCTGGATACATCTGTATATCCAGTGAGGAGTGTCAACAAATAAATAAATGTGCACAAAGTAGTCCATCGACAAGGCCAAAATGATGTCCAATAATGTAACATAAGTATATAATGATGCACATACTGTATTCTAATCTGATTCTCATTTTCACTCCTTCGCTCTGTGTCTCGGTCTCTATCTTTCATATAAACTCTCTCTCACATACACTCATTTACACAAACATACAACTCTCTCTCTCGCTCTCTCTCTCTCTCGGTCTTGAGACATGATAACCGTTTATTATCTGGTATTATCTTGCTTGCTACCCCTAGCCACACCGCTCAGCAGCGCGGAGGCCACGGCAGCAGCACATCATTTCCTGTCACTCAGGGGGGGTGACTAGGGCTGTTATATATGTTTTCTTTTTGTAGATTGAGGTCAAAGGTCAAACACAACGCAACAGCAGCCAATGACAGTCATATGCTACAGGGTTGGCACAGGTACCGAAACCACACAGGAAGGACAGTTTGAAAATCATGAATCTTTGGGCTATTGAGATAGCCGTGATCTGGGTTTATGGTACCATCAGTGTGCCCATCTGCCCGAGCATAGCAGGAAGGAGAGGCAGAAATAGATTCATTTTAATCTGCGTTTCCGTGTAAATGCTGCTCATATCGGACACTCACGTCCCCGGGTCAGTCACACTGGCATTGATGTAATAGGAGTATTTACGCTACGATACATTCGCAGTCAAACAGTTTTAGGCTACTGTATGAGTAAACCTGACTCTGCTTGAAATGTGTTCCATCTTCATCAGATACAGTAACTGTATAGGCTGGTTTGAAATGGGATCATAGCCACTACAGTACATGGATCAGTTGTGATGAGTGTATTTCTGTCACTACCTCCTTTTCTCCTCCAGTGTATGACACACCAGAGCGGATGTGACTGCAGTGTGTGGGAGCCTGGGAGGTGACCTGCAGGGCCTGAGCAGTCCACTGAGGTTAGAACATTACAGGAACATGGGGTGGATAGGGGTTAGAGTAGAGCTGTGGTCAGGCTGTTGTCACACTGGTCAATCAGATCACGATCTGTCCCATTTGTCCTTTTCTACAACGGAAGCGTTTAGTTCTCTCTATTTATCCATCGTAATATGACTCCCTAACCTATCTATCTCCAGGCCATCTGAATGTTAAACAGTCAGCCGGCCTCCGCCCAGTACCCTGCCCTGAACCGTAGACACTGCCACTAGCCGGCCTCCGCCCAGTACCCTGCCCTGAACCGTAGATACTGCCACTAGCCGGCCTCCGCCCAGTACCCTGCCCTGAACCGTAGATACTGCCACTAGCCGGCCTCCGCCCAGTACCCTGCCCTGAACCGTAGATACTGCCACTAGCCGGCCTCCGCCCAGTACCCTGCCCTGAACCGTAGACACTGCCACTAGCCGGCCTCCGCCCAGTACCCTGCCCAGAACCGTAGACACTGCCACTAGCCGGACCGCCCAGTACCCTGCCCTGAACCGTAGACACTGCCACTAGCCGGCCTCCGCCCAGTACCCTGCCCTGAACCGTAGACACTGCCACTAGCCGGCCTCCGCCCAGTACCCTGCCCTGAACCGTAGACACTGCCACTAGCCGGCCTCCGCCCAGTACCCTGCCCTGAACCGTAGACACTGCCACTAGCCGGACTCCGCCCAGTACCCTGCCCAGAACCGTAGACACTGCCACTAGCCGGACCGCCCAGTACCCTGCCCTGAACCGTAGACACTGCCACTAGCCGGACTCCGCCCAGTACCCTGCCCTGAACCGTAGACACTGCCACTAGCCGGACCGCCCAGTACCCTGCCCTGAACCGTAGACACTGCCACTAGCCGGACTCCGCCCAGTACACTGCCCTGAACCGTAGACACTGCCACTAGCCGGACTCCGCCCAGTACACTGCCCTGAACCGTAGACACTGCCACTAGCCGGACTCCGCCCAGTACCCTGCCCTGAACCGTAGACACTGCCACTAGCCGGACTCCGCCCAGTACCCTGCCCAGAACCGTAGACACTGCCACTAGCCGGACCGCCCAGTACCCTGCCCTGAACCGTAGACACTGCCACTAGCCGGACTCCGCCCAGTACCCTGCCCTGAACCGTAGACACTGCCACTAGCCGGACTCCGCCCAGTACCCTGCCCTGAACCGTAGACACTGCCACTAGCCGGACTCCGCCCAGTACACTGCCCTGAACCGTAGACACTGCCACTAGCCGGACTCCGCCCAGTACCCTGCCCTGAACCGTAGATAATGCCACTAGCCGGCCTCCGCCCAGTACCCTGCCCTGAACCGTAGATACTGCCACTAGCCGGCCTCCGCCCAGTACCTTGCCCTGAACCGTAGACACTGCCACTAGCCGGCCTCCGCCCAGTACCCTGCCCTGAACCGTAGATACTGCCACTAGCCGGCCTCCGCCCAGTACCCTGCCCTGAACCGTAGACACTGCCACTAGCCGGCCACCGCCCAGTACCCTGCCCTGAACCGTAGATACTGCCACTAGCCGGCCTCCGCCCAGTACCTTGCCCTGAACCGTAGATACTGCCACTAGCCGGCCTCCGCCCAGTACCCTGCCCTGAACCGTAGACACTGCCACTAGCCGGACTCCGCCCAGTACCCTGCCCTGAACCGTAGACACTGCCACTAGCCGGACTCCGCCCAGTACACTGCCCTGAACCGTAGACACTGCCACTAGCCGGACTCCGCCCAGTACCCTGCCCTGAACCGTAGACACTGCCACTAGCCGGACTCCGCCCAGTACCCTGCCCTGAACCGTAGACACTGCCACTAGCCGGACTCCGCCCAGTACCCTGCCCTGAACCGTAGACACTGCCACTAGCCGGACTCCGCCCAGTACCCTGCCCTGAACCGTAGACACTGCCACTAGCCGGCCTCCCCCAGTACCCTGCCCTGAACCGTAGACACTGCCACTAGCCGGCCTCCCCAGTACCCCGCCCTGAACCGTAGACACTGCCACTAGCCGGCCTCCGCCCAGTACCCTTCCCTGAACCGTAGACACTGCCACTAGCCGGACTCCGTCCAGTAGTCTGCCCTGAACCGTAGACACTGCCACTAGCCGGCCTCCCCCCAGTACCCTGCCTGAACCGTAGACACTGCCACTAGCCGGCGAACACCTGGTACTCTGCCCTGAACCGTAGACACTGCCAATAGCCGGCTACCACCTGGTACTCTACTCTACACCTTAGAGACTGCTGCCCTATGTACATAGACATGGAACACTGGTCACTTTAATAATGTTTACAGTCTGTTTTACCTACTTTATATCCATACTGTATTCTAGTCTAGGCTCCACATAAATAACTACTGCTGTACACACATGTTCTATTCATTTACTGTCCATACTGTCTATGCACACCATCACATACAGTACATATATATTTATAATCCTGACTCTGACATTGCTTGTTCTGATGTCTTAATACATTTTTTTATTATATATTTTTTATTTAGTGGGTAGATCAGCTTTAATTTGCAGATAGATTGTGGCTTCCATCAATGCAAGTGTCTGCAATTGTTATTCTTTACAAACTTTTGGATAGTGTGTGTATTGTTATTGTATTGCTAGATATTAATGCACGGTTGTAGCTATAAACACTAGCATTTCGCTGCACCTGCGATAACACCTGCAAAACTGTGTACGCCACCAATAAACTTTGATTTGATTTACCTGCACTCTTTCTTTTGGTCGTTATTCATTTAGTCTCTTCCTTGAACCATTACTTGATGTTAACTGTTCTTATTTACACACACACTGCATGGGGGGAGATGCATCCTTGATGTGTGTCACATTATTAGTTTGGCTGATGCCAAAACAGCCTGGCATATTTAGACAGAAATTATACCTAAACCCACCCATGCTTTATTGTCTGGGATGCTTAGCTAAGGGGTACACACGTATTGCAGGTGTCAATTTAATTTGAATAATGCTGAGTATGTTTTGCAGGTTTGTTGACCCTGTGTAGTGTTGTGCAAGGAGAGAGTGTGTGTGTGTGTGTGTGTGTGTGTGTGTGTGTGTGTGTGTGTGTGTGTGTGTGTGTGTGTGTGTGTGTGTGCGTGCGTGTTTGTTGACATTGGCAGCACAGTGGCAGTTAAAGCAAACGCAGGTGCTGCTGACTTTTGATGTGGGGAGAGGTAATGTAAGTGTGCTAACAAACACACACCTCTGAGCTTCTATATGACCACCTCCACCACAGACACACCTTGAAATCCGCTGTCTGTTTATTTAAGAGCTTCAGAGGTGTGTGAAAGAGATGGGTTAACGGGAGCGCTAGAGTTGACCTTTGTTAAGGTTACAAGCAGAGTAAAAACAACTACTTATTGCATATAATTAAGGTCATGGTTGATGATCATGTAAATACTGTAAATGTAACTGAGGGAATTGACGTTACGATTTACTATTCACTTGAACGCTGCACTCTCCAGAAGCCCAAGTTATACAGAAATGCTGTGTCATGTAGAAAAGGGAGTGAGGTTTTGGTTGGCCCACGGATTACTAGAATATAGGGAGCGGGATCGGTCACAACGCTCTCCCGAGGTCCCTGGTGGGCGTGATGTTCTGATGAAACAACTGATGATTCACATCTTACTGTCAGAAGCTTTTAAGCTCGCTCATCCTCTCCAGAAACAGTGCGTGCACACACTGCTCAGTACAGGCCATTGAGTCATGTGGCCTTCAGTGTTTCAGTTAGGTCAATCTCATTTCATCATGACAGCTGGGTGTGATTCTACTGTGTTTTACTAGTTCTTTGTTATTGTGTCTTTAGTACCTAGTTTTGGCTCATCCATAGCAGAGTACAAATGCATTCAAGTCAAGACTTAAACTTACGACTTTTAAGGGATACATGCACACATGCGCAAGCGCACCTGCACGCGCACACACACACACACACACACACACACACACACACACACACACACACACACACACACACACACACACACACACACACACACACACACACACACACACACACACACACACACACACACACACTTCACCTCCCCCAGAGACACACACACACACACACACACCCTCACACATGTTCAATAATCCACTCTCATAAACTTTCTTCCCACAGACACAGATTAAAATGAAAGACGTCACCTCTTGCAACTCATCCAAAATAGCACTCCTTTCTTCTCCACTGTCCTCCTCCTCTGTTCCCTGTGTGTCTATGAGCTACAGATGGTTAAATGTGTGTTCTCACTCAGTGGGATCCCTATGGAAGCAGATGCCCAGGCAGGCAGCCCTGTCTGTGAGTGTCCCCATTGTGTCTAAAGCTGTCTGTGGGCTGTACACGGCTCTACGTCTCCCTGTACTGGATGGATATCACCATCACCCTGGTCCCATTAACTCATTTGCTGAGAGGATGAGCCGGCTATTATCACTCACTATAACACTACACGTAACGTGCTAGGGAAGTCAGCCAGCTAGAATCATAATTAAGTAGTGATAAAATGAAAATGCATGAATATTCTCATTGCTCAAAGAAATGGAATAAAAAACATTCTCTGCACAATCCCTGTTATTGTGGCCTTTCACACATCCTGTAATATCTGTGGTCTTTAGAGCAGTGTGTGTTCTCTCAGCTCCACTAGTGTCTGTCCAAACACAGATATCTTTATCGTGGCTTCCGACTGCAGCCCAAAGACCCCTACTGAGAAAACAAACACACACACCAACCCATGTATCTGTCAGCAACCTGGACACAGGTATGTCTCAGGCTGGAAACAATCACAGTAGAGAGAGTGTGTGTGTGTGTGTGTGTGTGTGTGTGTGTGTGTGTGTGTGTGTGTGTGTGTGTGTGTGTGTGTGTGTGTGTGTGTGTGTGTGTGTGTGTGTGTGTGTGTGTGCGAGTGTGTGTGTGTGCGAGTGTGCGAGTGTGCGAGTGTGCTTGCACGTGCATGTGCATGTATTCTTGGAAGTGAGAATAGTTTGGGAATGTTACAGGAAGCTCAAGGTGGTCAACAGAGTTATGGGGAGTGTATGGGATTGGACAGGAGTTGGATGTGGGTGTTACATAAGTGATCCTACAATCCATTATCATATCAGTTGATCTGGGAAGACGTTGCCACAGATGAGACTGAACTCTCCGGTCCTCACATTCTCCCCAGACCTCCTCAACTTTCCCCAGCACTCCTAAACCCTCCCCAGCCATCCTCAACATTTCCCAGCCCTCCTCAAAACTCTGAAGCCCTCTCCAGCTCTCCCCAGCCTTCCTCAACCCTTCCAAGCCCTCCCCAGCCCTCTCTGGCCCACTGACCAGCCCAAGGCCAGGAGGCCTTGTCTTTTTACGGTCCCCCTGGGCTCATAAAGCTTTGATAGGACAGGATACAGGGCTTTTAAACTGCCAGCATGTGCAAACCCACTGCACTTCAGAGACAGAGATACAGTAGTTCAAGTCAAGGTGCTTGGTCTTTGATGCCACTCTAACTGCACTGTGCTGTTCTAGGAGATAACCACAAACCAGAGAAGGCCTTTCCTCACCCACACACCCTGCACCATGCACTCAGTCCAGAGACATACACCCTGCACCATGCACTCAGTCCAGAGACATACACCCTGCACCATGCACTCAGTCCAGAGACATACACCCTGCACCATGCACTCAGTCCAGAGACATACACCCTGCACCATGCACTCAGTCCAGAGACATACACCCTGCACTCAGTCCAGAGACATACACCCTGCACCATGCACTCAGTCCAGAGACATACACCCTGCACCATGCACTCAGTCCAGAGACATACACGCTGCATCATGCACTCAGTCCAGAGACATACACCCTGCACCATGCACTCAGTCCAGAGACATACACCCTGCACCGTGCACTCAGTCCAGAGACATACACCCTGCACCGTGCACTCAGTCCAGAGACATACACCCTGCACCATGCACTCAGTCCAGAGACATACACCCCATGCACTCAGTCCAGAGACATACACCCTGCACCATGCACTCAGTCCAGAGACATACACCCTGCACCATGCACTCAGTCCAGAGACATACACCCTGCACCATGCACTCAGTCCAGAGACATGCACACCCTGCACCATGCAGTCCAGAGACATACACCCTGCACCATGCACTCAGTCCAGAGACATACACCCTGCACCATGCACTCAGTCCAGAGACATACACCCTGCACCATGCACCAGTCCAGAGACATACACCATGCACTCAGTCCAGAGACATACACCCTGCACCATGCACTCAGTCCAGAGACATACACCCTGCACCATGCACTCACAGTCCAGAGACATACACCCTGCACCATGCACTCAGTCCAGAGACATACACCCTGCACCGTGCACTCAGTCCAGAGACATACACCCTGCACCGTGCACTCAGTCCAGAGACATACACCCTGCACCGTGCACTCAGTCCAGAGACATACACCCTGCACCGTGCACTCAGTCCAGAGACATACACCCTGCACCATGCACTCAGTCCAGAGACATACACCCTGCACCGTGCACTCAGTCCAGAGACCACCCTGCACCGTGCACTCAGTCCAGAGACATACACCCTGCACCGTGCACTCAGTCCAGACATACACCCTGCACCATGCACACCATACACCCTGCACTCAGTCCAGAGACATACACCCTGCACCGTGCACTCAGTCCAGAGACATACACCCTGCACCATGCACTCAGTCCAGAGACATACACCCTGCACTCAGTCCAGAGACATACACCCTGCACCGTGCACTCAGTCCAGAGACATACACCCTGCACCGTGCACTCAGTCCAGAGACATACACCCTGCACCATGCACTCAGTCCAGAGACATACACCCTGCACCGTGCACTCAGTCCAGAGACATACACCCTGCACCGTGCACTCAGTCCAGAGACATACACCCTGCACCATGCCTGCACCATGCACTCAGTCCAGAGACATACACCCTGCACCATGCACTCAGTCCAGAGACATACACCCTGCACTCAGTCCAGAGACATACACCCTGCACCGTGCACTCAGTCCAGAGACATACACCCTGCACCATGCACTCAGTCCAGAGACATACACCCTGCACTCAGTCCAGAGACATACACCCTGCACCGTGCACTCAGTCCAGAGACATACACCCTGCACCGTGCACTCAGTCCAGAGACATACACCCTGCACCATGCACTCAGTCCAGAGACATACACCCTGCACTGTGCACTCAGTCCAGAGACATACACCCTGCACCGTGCACTCAGTCCAGAGACATACACCCTGCACCATGCACTCAGTCCAGAGACATACACCCTGCACTCAGTCCAGAGACATACACCCTGCACCATGCACTCAGTCCAGAGACATACACCCTGCACCATGCACTCAGTCCAGAGACATACACCCTGCACCATGCACTCAGTCCAGAGACATACACCCTGCACCGTGCACTCAGTCCAGAGACATACACCCTGCACCGTGCACTCAGTCCAGAGACATACACCCTGCACCATGCACTCAGTCCAGAGGAAGTCATTACCTAAATCATCATTCTCCTTCAGAATGAAAGACAGAAAAGAAACAGAAAAGAAAAGAAACCAGGGACAACAAGTCAAGGAAATTAAAATAGTGAAGGAGACCAGAAAGAGGGGAGAGAAAGAAAGATAGTGTAGCTGTTCTTTAAGAGTCTCCTTAGGATCTAAGAGGGTGCCAAACCTAGTTTCCTCTGTTCCCTTGCCCCTGTCCCCTCTCATCCTCACCTTTGACCCCACACACTTCACCAGTGCTGACGATGCCTCGCCCTGCCTTGCCCCTGGCTGCCCAACCCTTCATTGTTTCCCCTCTGCTTTTCCACTGGGAGAAACAGGAGCATTGAGGGCCTCCTTGAGTGTCTCCACAACAGGGAGGGAGCTCTAAGCCAGCCACTCCAGGCACTCCAAACTCTTCACACATTCCTGCTCGGGACAAGTGGAGGAGGCTCGAAGGCCACCAGGACCACAGCGAGCCATGAGGCCTGACCAAAACAGAACCCTCTACACCAGGTTATGTTACAGTGGAACTGACAAACGCACACACACACACACACACACACACACACACACACACACACGCTAAAACGTCCGATGGCACTCAAAGTACTGTAGCAGGGCCCAAGTGCAGGATTTATAATGTGGTCACTAACCACTGTACCAGGGTCAGGCTTAAGGATGGAATGTTGTTTCCCCACCACAGGGACACTCATCCACAGCTGAGCAGAGTGTCCTATTAATAGAGCCCAGTATTAGATTTCTCCCCAATTAGTGAGGTGGAAAAGGGTATTATACAGGTATGTGTCCAGACTGGTATTGAGTTCACCATAACACATTCATGCCATTCAAATTGTCACTTCATACAGCATATGGACCCCAGACAAATAAAGACATCTATTTTCACAACTTCCATACATGGCTGCAGTAAAATGTGAGTGTGACTCAATCAACAGTGTGAACATATAATTCAATTAAGAATAATAAAAAGGAGCTTTTGATGTCGTACATCTTATCGACACCAGACCCAGAGTGAATGTCAGCAGGGGCATGGATGTGGAACATTTCATTATATGCCCATCAGAAGAGAGAGAGAGAACAGGAGAGAGAACAAGACAGAGAACGAGAGAGAGAGAACAAGAAAGAGCGAGAGAACAAGAGCGAGAGGGAGAGAAAGAACAAGAGAGAGCAAGCAAAAGAGAAGGAGTGAAACACATGGGGACATGCCACAGGCAGACTGAGGCACAGACTTACAGCACCTCTAGTGAACATGATACAGGGCTGAGTGATAAACAGTGCAACAGCCTACATGCATGCCTCTGTCCCCAACAAAGACTAAGCTTGGTCTATGACAAATCGTCTCAGCAAGCCACAACACAATCCTTCTGCCATCTGTGAAGTGTAACGTTCTCCTTTCCCCTTTCGAGACAAACATACAGGGTCATTGAGACCATTGGAGACACACTAGGTTTATGAGAGAGGTGATGCAATGTAGCCATGAATACTGGGCTGTAAGCAACAGAGAGGAAGATAGTTGTTTTAGAGAGAGAGAGAGAGAGAGAGGGAGAGAGAGAGAGAGAGAGAGAGAGAGAGGGAGAGAGAGAGAGAGAGAGAGAGAGAGAGAGAGAGAGAGAGAGAGAGCGTAACATAACAGAGCAGTCCAGGG
Organism: Oncorhynchus tshawytscha; assembly: GCF_018296145.1. Classification (NCBI taxonomy): domain Eukaryota; kingdom Metazoa; phylum Chordata; class Actinopteri; order Salmoniformes; family Salmonidae; genus Oncorhynchus; species Oncorhynchus tshawytscha. The sequence goes on from NC_056432.1 coordinate 67,401,945, forward strand.
CCAAGGGCAGAGAAATGGTGTGATTCAGGAGAAGCCTGTATTCAGAGCCAGTACTTGTGCTTGGCAGCCTGTGTGATCAATATAAATAGCACCAAATGGGCTGTTATAAAAATGTTGAGAGTTGTAAATGATCCCCAAAGACAAAACCGGAGCAGCAGTGAGCACACACACACACACACACACACACACACACACACACACACGCACCTTAATTTAAAGACTCAAACACACACATCGAGAGGCAATAGGGTATCGAATGCTGGTTGCAAGTAGACATGGACACACTCATGCATACATCAAAACGGAATGTCTTTGTGTGATTGTGAGCTGTGATTGTGTATTTATGAATATAGCTATCGCACACGTATGTCGAAGAAAAAATTAAAAACAAACTTGCATGATTGCTGCCTTGTAATCTTATTTGACGAAACCACAAGCATGCACATACACACACACATACACGCACACACGCACGCACGCACGCACACACGCACACACACACGCACACTGCTCAAAGCTAAATACAGGTAACGCTGTTCCCTTAGTGGTAAGGACCAATTCTTTATAGCTTTAGTCTGTACTACACATGATTTATGAAGATAGCTTATGACCAGTAGTATGCTGCAGACAGGCAGACAGAGAAGGGTTGATTGTAGGGGTGGTGTGGGGGGTGGAGTTGATCTGACAGGAGGCAAGTGCCTGCCCTGAGGCCCTAGGGTGGAGGGATCAGATACACTGCCCTGTTTGGACGGTAAGTGCGACTGCACCCAACCTTTACAGCACTGTGAGGACCTGAGGGCTTTACATACAGCACTGTGAGGACCTGAGGGCTTTACAGCACTGTGAGGACCTGAGGACATTACAGCACTGTGAGGACCTGAGGGCTTTACAGCACTGTGAGGACCTGAGGGCTTTACAGCACTGTGAGGACCTGAGGGCTTTACAGCACTGTGAGGACCTGAGGGCTTTACAGCACTGTGAGGACCTGAGGGCTTTACAGCACTGTGAGGACCTGAGGGCTTTACAGCACTGTGAGGACCTGAGGGCTTTACAGCACTGTGAGGACCTGAGGGCTTTACAGCACTGTGAGGACCTGAGGGCTTTACAGCACTGTGAGGACCTGAGGGCTTTACAGCACTGTGAGGACCTGAGGGCTTTACAGCACTGTGAGGACCTGAGGGCTTTACAGCACTGTGAGGACCTGAGGGCTTTACAGCACTGTGAGGACCTGAGGGCTTTACAGCACTGTGAGGACCTGAGGGCTTTACAGCACTGTGAGGACCTGAGGGCTTTACAGCACTGTGAGGACCTGAGGGCTTTACAGCACTGTGAGGACCTGAGTGCTTTACAGCACTGTGAGGACCTGAGGCCTTTACAGCACTGTGAAAACGCTTGGGTGAAGCTGAGGCCTTTACAGCACTGTGAAAACGCTTGGGTGAAGCGGAATTGTCCCTTTGTCTAATATGTCCAATGTCCTTGCTCTAACTGATTGGACAGGTGGAATCACTGCATACGTTTAGGCCAAATTGATAATGCTTATCCACTGTTTCCAGATCAGTGAGGACCAGGAGATATGATAATCACGGAGTGAGATATCAGGACTAAGCCCTACATTAAAGAGAAAGAAGAGAGTAGAAGAGGAAGGATGGGAAGAAGGCAAAATGAAGTGCTGCGCTGGCACTTTCTCCACACAAAGACTTTTCTAATGCATATGCATCCCCTAAATTCCTCTTAAAAATGAGAAGCGGTGCACCTTGAGCGACTTCATTCGTTGATATCTTTCCAATAAACTTTTGAGGTAAAACCCCCCACCAAAAAACCCCAAGAAAGGCTGAATTAAGGAGTGTGCTCGATTCCGGCTGACAAGAGCAGAGTGGTGTGTAACCGTTGGAAGCCTCTCTCCTTAGCCAGAGTGCTCGCGGTGATGGTCGCTAGCTGACGCTACCAGTGATCCTGAGCTATCATCACACAGACTGGCTAATGAGCATTAGCGCTTAGAGACGCACACAGGTGAAAGACAAACACACACGGGGGGAGGAGAAAGGAACCTCCCGAGGATATGCTCTAACTTTCTAATATAAATCCTCTTTTATTTTTTCCCTCCTTTCTTTTCCCCCTACGGACCATTAGCCAGTATATTCCTCCCTTCCCTCTTCCCTCCCTTTATCCCTCCCTCCCCTCCTCCCTCCATTTCTTTCAGCGCGGTGCAATTAACGTCTCTCATCGAATATTGAAGGTATAAAGACAAATGGGTCTTTTTAGCCGATTCTCTTCCGCTAAGACCAGACCTCCGCTGAGGGATGGCTGAAGGCTTCGACTAAATCAGGAAGCTGAGCTAACTGCACTTAGAGCCAAACAATCACTGATCATTTATTTAGTCCTTCTTATTTATTCTGCCTGGCATGTTGTGTTGCTCTGAGGTGTGATTATAAGGCACTGTGATGAGATGATATTGTCATGTGATTTCCACGCAGCTCGTTATGGGGGAAACGGATTCAAGCTCATTTCCAAAGATGGAGTTTTATTATACCTCAGAAATGCTTTTGATAAAAGCGTCTGCTAAATGGCATGTAGAATGAAGAGGTTTCTTTTACAGATGACTTTATCAGATTGGTTGAAATATAAAATAAAACAACTTTTATCATAGGAACTTCACAATAATTTAGCAGTGAAATGATATTTCTTAATGTATTTATATTTGAATATATATGGCTTATTTTATTTACTTATATTTATATAGTCTCTTTATTTGTTATTTTTGATTAGTTTGAGTTGATTTAGTACTGGTTTTCATTTCACATTCTGTGTTGCTTAGTTCAAGCCTTACTGACCCCTGAGATAGCGTCTACCTTTGCCCCCCCATCCGTGCCCCCGTCCGGTCCTGTCCCTAGCTGCCAGAAGTTCCTATTTTATTTCATTATTACAACCAGATTTTTGTCTGTGTTATTCTAAGTGCTTTTCTAAGCTTTTCTAGTAGTAAAATGAGCCCTAAAGAATATGTGTGGCCCCTGTTTTAAGTACAGTGCCAGGACCAGTGTAGAAGAGAACATTGTAGCAGTAGTCCTGGGCAGTATTCATGGGCAGTAGTCCTGGGCAGTATTCATGGGCATTATTCCTGGGCAGTATTCATGGGCAGTATTCATGGGAAGTAGTCCTGGGCAGTATTCATGGGCAGTATTCATGGGCAGTAGTCCTGGGCAGTATTCCTGGGCAGTATTCATGGGCAGTATTCATGGGCAGTGTTCATGGGCAGTATTCATGGGCAGTATTCATGGGCAGTATTCATGGGCAGTATTCCGTGGCAGTATTCCTGGGCAGTATTCCTGGGCAGTATTCATGTGCACTATTCCTGGGCAGTATTCCTGGGCAGTATTCCTGGGCAGTGTTCATGGGCAGTATTCCTGGGCAGTATTCATGGGCAGTGTTCATGGGCAGTATTCATGGGCAGTATTCATGGGCAGTATTCATGGGCAGTATTCCGTGGCAGTATTCCTGGGCAGTATTCATGGGCAGTATTCATGGGCAGTATTCATGGGCAGTGTTCATGGCCAGTATTCATGGGCATTATTCCTGGGCAGTATTCATGGCAGTATTCATGGGCAGTATTCATGGGCAGTATTCAGGGGCAGTATTCATGGGCAGTACTCCTGGGCAGTATTCCTGGGCAGTATTCATGGGCAGTATTCCTGGGCAGTATTCATGAGCAGTAGTCCTGGGCATTATACCTGGGCAGTATTCATGGGCATTATTCCTGGGCAGTATTCGTGGGCAGTAGTCCTGGGCAGTATTCCTGGGCAGTATTCATGGGCAGTATTCCTGGGCAGTATTCATGGGCAATAGTCCTGGTCAGTAGTCCTGAGGGTGTTTTGGCTGGTGATGGCCATTGGCAGGGCAGAGAGAGGGAGCCCGGTCTGGTCTAACCCATGCCAGCAGACACTCCCAGGACCCAACACTCCCCTCAGCCAACATGACCCACGGCCAGCCCAGCACTAGCCATAAACCCACTATGCCCTACGGCAGCATAATCAGCCATGTTCCTGATTAACACATAAACAATGGAGAACACAGACGTAAAAAGGAGCACACACATTACAGTCATCCGTTCTCTCAAGGGCTTGATACCCAGGCACGGCTCACATCAGTTCACTCTATAAATACATTTACAGCATGGACTTAACAGAGCCTGGCATGGCCTCGCACGGCTGGACGCCAGCACATGTGGCCTGTGACGCAAGGCTATGGAGACGGGCTATGGAGACGGGCTATGGAGACGGGCTATGGAGACGGGCTATGGAGACGGTCTATGGGGTAGTGCTATGGAGACGGGCTATGGGGTAGTGCTATGGAGACGGGCTATGGGGTAGTGCTATGGAGACGGGCTATGGGGTAGGGCTATGGAGACGGGCTATGGGGTAGGGCTATGGGGCAGGGCTATGGGGTAGGGCTATGGGGCAGGGCTATGGGGTAGGGCTATGGACATGGGCTATGAAGAGGGCTATGGGGCAGGGCTATGGAGAAGGGCTATGGGGTAGGGCTATGGAGACAGGGCTATGGGGTAGGGCTATGGGGCAGGGCTATGGGGTAGGGCTATGGAGACGGGCTATGGGGTAGGGCTATGGAGAAGGGCTATGGTTTAGGGCTATGGAGACAGGGCTATGGGGCAGGGCTATGGGGCAGGGCTATGGGGCAGGGCTATGGGGAAGGGCTATGGGGCAGGGCTATGGGGTAGGGCTATGGGAAGGGCTATGTGTAGGGCTATGGGGTAGGGCTATGGGGTAGGGCTATGGGGTAGGGCTATGGGGTAGGGCTATGGAGATGGGCTATGGGGTAGGGCTATAGAGACGGGCTATGGGGTAGGGCTATGGGGCAGGGCTATGGGGTAGGACTATGGGGTAGGGCTATGGAGAAGGGCTATGGGGTAGGGCTATGGGGTAGGGCTATGGGGCAGGGCTATAGGGCAGGGCTACGGGGTAGGGCTATGGGGCAGGGCTATTGGGCTATTGGGCAGGGCTATGGGGTAGGGCTATGGAGACGGGCTATGGGGCAGGGCTATGGGGTAGGGCTATGGGGCAGGGCTATAGGGCAGGGCTACGGGGTAGGGCTATGGGGTAGGGCTATGGGGCAGGGCTATGGGGGGGCAGGGTTATAGGGTAGGGCTATGGGAAGGGCTATGGGGGGCAGGGCTATGGGGTAGGGCTATGGGGCAGGGCTATGGGGGGGCAGGGCTACAGGGCAGGGCTATGGGGTAGGGCTATGGGGCAGGGCTATTGGGGGCAGGGCTATGGGGTAGGGCTATGGGGGCTATGGGGCAGGGCTATGGGACAGGGCTATGGGGGGGTAGGGCTATGGGGGGGTATGGGGTCTAGGGGGAAGGGCTATGGGGCAGGGCTATGGGGTAGGGCTATGGGGTAGGGCTACGGGGCAGGGGGTAGGGCTATGGAGACTATGGGGAAGGGCTATGGGGCAGGGTTGGGCTATGGAGACGGGCTATGGGGTAGGGCTATGGGGCAGGGCTATGGGGTAGGGCTATGGGGCAGGGCTATGGAGAAGGGCTATGGGGTAGGGCTATGGGGCAGGGCTATTGGGCTATTGGGCAGGGCTATGGGGTAGGGCTATGGAGACGGGCTATGGGGCAGGGCTATGGGGTAGGGCTATGGGGCAGGGCTATGGGGCAGGGCTACGGGGTAGAGCTATGGGGTAGGGCTATGGGACAGGGCTATGAGGCAGGGCTACGGGGTAGGGCTATGGGGCAGGGCTACGGGGTAGGGCTATGGGGCAGGGCTACGGGGCAGGGCTACGGGGTAGGGCTATGGGGTAGGGCTATGGGGAAGGGCTATGGGGCAGGGCTTTGGGGCAGGGCTATGGAGACGGCCTATGGGGCAGGGCTATGTGGCAGGGCTATGGGGTAGGGCTATGGGGCAGGGCTATGGGGAGGGCTATGGGGTAGGGCTATGGGGCAGGGCTATGGGGCAGGGCTATGGGGTAGGGCTATGGGGTAGGGCTATGGGGCAGGGCTATGGGGTATGGCTATGGGGAAGGGCTATGGGGTAGGGCTATGGGGTAAGGTTATGGGGCAGGGCTATGGGGCAGGGCTATGGAGATGGGCTATGGGGCAGGGCTATGGGGCAGGGCTATGGGGTAGGGCTATGGGGCAGGGCTATGGGGTAGGGCTATGGGGCAGGGCTATGGGGAGGGCTATGGGGCAGGGCTATGGGGCAGGGCTATGGGGCAGGGCTATGGGGTAGGGCTATGGGGCAGGGCTATGGGGCAGGGCTATGGGGTAGGGCTATGGGGGGGCTATGGGGAGGGCTATGGGGTAGGGCTATGGGGTAGGGCTATGGGGAGGGCTATGGGGCAGGATGAGAGGAGAATAAATTCCCTTGGCCCAATTCTCTTTGGCGCTCAGCTGATATGTTTTTATTGACTCTCTCTCTGTCGGACATTCTGCTGGCCCTGAACTGAGATCTGGTATTTGACTTACACTGTTTAATTAATGAAAGGGATAAAACATGTTAAGGTTTCAGCTAGGAGCAGGGAGCAGGGAGGCAATATGAGCCCAGAGACAGCTGATCCAGATATATAGAAGCCCTTTAGATAATAAATCCCAAACATTAAAAGTCAGTAACACAGCATTCCTCTGTGCTTCAAGTGCAAACAGTACAGCAATAATTAGCTGTGTTGAATGACTATCTGTGTAAGTCAGTTGATGATAGACTTGTAAAGTGTGAGCTATATATATTTACGGTCTCTTTGTCAACACTGAGTATAAGAACTGAACCTAAACAAATCTGACCCCTAAACAACCAGTTGTTGAGACTGCTGACAGAGGAACTTTAACCACTAGTAGTTCTGATTGGTGTGTGTGTCTATGTGTTTGTCTAAAAGAGAAGAGAAGAACAGGAATAGGAGAATTGATTTGCACTACAGAGACCTCTTTTGTGAGATAGGGTGATATTGGTCTCATCTCTGAGCGTTTTGGAGAGGTAACCAATAATAAAAGACATGTAACTCGTCTTCTCCTACCTCCCACCACATCCTCTCACACAGCCGTGTGCTGCTACAGGGCTCATGCACACACACTCGTGTGTACGTTCGCTCACACACAGAACCAGTTCCAGGAAGTCACCTCGTCCTGTGTGTGATTGTCAGGACGCAGCAAGCAGCTACTTATCAACCTCCACTTGATCTGAATAGATTCAGTTGTTTCTGATTGATCACAGACATCATTCAGACACAGTTAGTCTAACTGATTGGAGGAGTGGAGAGTGTGAGAAGAGGAGTAGTATTACAGGTAGTCTTTAGGCCAATGCAGGCCACACTCGGAGCCTGGCTTTCGCATTCACTCTCTCCCCCATGAATGTTTAATGTTTTGGGGCCATTGTGGGGCCCTGGCCTGGGCTGGCAGGCTAACACAGGGGGTCAACACTGGAGCCACCGAGGTGGAGGGGGACCACAGGGACGAGGTGACGAGAGGAGGGTTAGTCAGAGCTGTCACGCAAGGCGTGTGGTGGCCTGGTGTGGGGAGGGGGAGGGTTGAGGGGCTGAAGACTTGACGCCTTCTCAGGAGTCAGTAAGACCTGAACTCAGCAACATAGACTATATAAATATAAGTAACTAAAATAAGCTGCATTTACTTCTAAACATAGATGCCACTAGCTACCATGAAACACTGGTGGATAGTAGGTCTCCTACCATCCTAACACACCCATCATCCAGAACACATCCACCACTCTGGCTAATATACCTCCAGAGAACACATCTACCACTTTGGCTAACACACCTCTAGAGAACACATCTACCACTCTGGCTGACACACCTCCAGAGAACACATCTACCACTCTGGCTAATACACCTCTAGAGAACACATCTACCACTCTGGCTAACACACCTCCTGAGAACACATCTACCACTCTGGCTAATACACCTCTAGGAAACACATCTACCACTCTGGCTAACACACCTCCAGAGAACACATCTACCACTCTGGCTAATATACCTCTAGAGAACACATCCACCACTCTGGCTAATATACCTCCAGAGAACACATCTACCACTCTGGCTAATACACCTCTGGAGAACACATCTACCACTCTGGCTAATACACCTCCAGAGAACACATCTACCACTCTGGCTAATACACCTCCAGAGAACACATCTACCACTCTGGCTAATACACCTCCAGAGAACACATATACCACTCTGGCTAACACACCTCCAGAGAACACATCTACCACTCTGGCTAATACACCTCCAGAGAACACATCTACCACTCTGGCTAATACACCTCCAGAGAACACATATACCACTCTGGCTAACACACCTCCAGAGAACACATCTACCACTCTGGCTAACACACCTCCAGAGAACACATCTCCCACTCTGGCTAATACACCTCCAGAGAACACATATACCACTCTGGCTAACACACTCCAGAGAACACATATACCACTCTAGCTAATACACCTCCAGAGAACACATATACCACTCTGGCTAATACACCTCCAGAGAACACATCGACCACTCTGGCTAACACACCTCTAGAGAACACATCGACCACTCTGGCTAATACACCTCCAGAGAACACATATACCACTCTGGCTAACACACCTCTAGAGAACACATCCACCACTCTGGCTAATACACCTCCAGAGAACACATATACCACTCTGGCTAATACACCTCCAGAGAACACATCGACCACTCTGGCTAATACACCTCTAGAGAACACATCTACCACTCTGGCTAATACACCTCCAGAGAACACATATACCACTCTGGCTAATACACCTCCAGAGAACACATCTACCACTCTGGCTAATACACCTCCAGAGAACACATCTACCACTCTGGCTAATACACCTCCAGAGAACACATCTACCACTCTGGCTAATACACCTCCAGAGAACACATCTACCACTCTGGCTAATACACCCCTAGAGAACACATCTACCACTCTGGCTAATACACCTCCAGAGAACACATCTACCACTCTGGCTAACACACCTCCAGAGAACACATCTACCACTCTGGCTAACACACCTCCAGAGAACACATCTACCACTCTGGCTAACACACCTCCAGAGAACACATCTACCACTCTGGCTAATACACCTCCAGAGAACACATCTACCACTCTGGCTAATACACCTCCAGAGAACACATCTACCACTCTGGCTAACACACCTCCAGAGAACACATCTACCACTCTGGCTAATACACCTCCAGAGAACACATCTACCACTCTGGCTAATACACCTCCAGAGAACACATCTACCACTCTGGCTAATACACCTCCAGAGAACACATCTACCACTCTGGCTAACACACCTCCAGAGAACACATCTACCACTCTGGCTAATACACCTCTAGAGAACACATCTACCACTCTGGCTAATACACCTCCAGAGAACACATCTACCACTCTGGTTAATACACCCCTAGAGAACACATCTACCACTCTGGTTAATACACCTCCAGAGAAAACATCTACCACTCTGGTTAATACACCTCCAGAGAACACATCTACCACTCTGGTTAATACACCCCTAGAGAACACATCTACACTCTGGTTAATACACCCCTAGAGAACATGTCTACCACTCTGGCTAACACACCTCCAGAGAACACATCTACCACTCTGACTAATACACCTCCAGAGAACACATCTACCACTCTGGTTAATACACCCCTAGAGAACACATCTACCACTCTGGATGACACACCTCCAGAGAACACATCTACCACTCTGGCTAATATACCTCTAGAGAACACATCCACCACTCTGGCTAACACACCTCCAGAGAACACATCTACCACTCTGGCTAACACACCTCCAGAGAACACATATACAACTCTGGCTAACACACATCCAGAGAACACATACACACTCTGGCTAACACACCTCCAGAGAACACATCTACCACTCTGGGCTAATATACCTCCAGAGAACACATCTACCACTCTGGCTAATACACCTCCAGAGAACACATCTACCACTCTGGCTAACACACCTCCAGAGAACACATCTACCACTCTGGCTAATACACCTCTAGAGAACACATACACAACTCTGGCTAACACACCTCCAGAGAACACATCTACCACTCTGGCTAATACACCTCCAGAGAACACATCTACCACTCTGGCTAATACACCTCCAGAGAACACATCTACTACTCTGGCTAACACAACTCCAGAGAACACATCTACCACTCTGGCTAATATACCTCTAGAGAACACATCCACCACTCTGGCTAACACACCTCCAGAGAACACATCTACCACTCTGGCTAACACACCTCCAGAGAACACATCTACCACTCTGGCGAACACACCTCCAGAGAACACGTCTACCACTCGGGCTAATATACCTCCAGAGAACAGATATACCACTCTGGCTAATACACCTCTGGAGAACACATCCACCACTCTGGCTAATACGCCTCCAGAGAACAAATCTACCACTCTGGCTAAGACACCTTTGGAGAACACATCTACCTCTCTGGCTAATACACCTCCAGGCAACAGATCTACCACTCTGGCTAACACACCTCGAGAGAACACATCTACCACTCTGGCTAACACACCTCCAGAGAACACTTCTACCACTCTGGCTAACACACCTCGAGAGAACACATCTACCACTCTGGCTAACACACCTCCAGAGAACACATCTACACTCTGGCTAATACACTACTAGAGAACACATCCACCACTCTGGCTAATACACCTCCAGAGAACACATCCACCACTCTGGCTAATACACCTCCAGAGAACACATCCACCACTCTGGCTAACACACCTCGAGAGAACACATCTACCACTCTGGCTAACACACCTCCAGAGAACACTTCTACCACTCTGGCTAACACACCTCGAGACAACACATCTAACACTCTGGCTAATACACTACTAGAGAACACATCCACCACTCTGGCTAATACACCTCCAGAGAACACATCCACCACTCTGGCTAACACACCTCCAGAGAACACATCTACCACTCTGGCTAATATACCTCTAGAGAACACATCCACCACTCTGACTAATACACCTCCAGAGAACACATCCACCACTCTGGCTAATACACCTCGAGAGAACACATCTACCACTCTGGCTAACACACCTCCAGAGAACACATCTACACTCTGGCTAATACACTACTAGAGAACACATCCACCACTCTGGCTAACACACCTCCAGAGAACACATCTACCACTCTGGCTAACACACCTCCAGAGAACACATCTACCACTCTGGCTAATACACCTCTAGAGAACACATCTACCACTCTGGCTAACACACCTCCAGAGAATACATCTACCACTCTGGCTAACACACCTCCAGAGAACACATCTACACTCTGGCTAATACACCTCTAGAGAACACATCCACCACTCTGACTAATACACCTCCAGAGAACACATCTACCACTCTGGTTAATACACCCCTAGAGAACACATCTACCACTCTGGATGACACACCTCCAGAGAACACATCTACCACTCTGGCTAACACACCTCCAGAGAACACATCTACCACTCTGGTTAATACAACCCTAGAGAACACATCTACCACTCTGGATGACACACCTCCAGAGAACACATCTACCACTCTGGCTAATATACCTCTAGAGAACACATCCACCACTCTGGCTAACACACCTCCAGAGAATACATCTACCACTTTGGCTAACACACCTTTGGAAAACACATCTACCACTCTGGCTAACACACCTCCAGAGAACACATCTACCACTCTGGCTAACACACCTCCAGAGAACACATCTACACTCTGGCTAATACACCTCTAGAGAACACATCTACCACTCTGGCTAACACACCTCCAGAGAACACATCTACCACTCTGGCTAATATACCTCTAGAGAACACATCCACCACTCTGACTAATACACCTCCAGAGAACACATCTACCACTCTGGCTAACACACCTCCAGAGAACACATCTACACTCTGGCTAATACACCTCTAGAGAACACATCCACCACTCTGACTAATACACCTCCAGAGAACACATCTACCACTCTGGTTAATACACCCCTAGAGAACACATCTACCACTCTGGATGACACACCTCCAGAGAACACATCTACCACTTTGGCTAACACACCTCCAGAGAACACATCTACCACTCTGGTTAATACAACCCTAGAGAACACATCTACCACTCTGGATGACACACCTCCAGAGAACACATCTACCACTCTGGCTAATATACCTCTAGAGAACACATCCACCACTCTGGCTAACACACCTCCAGAGAATACATCTACCACTTTGGCTAACACACCTTTGGAAAACACATCTACCACTCTGGCTAACACACCTCCAGAGAACACATCTACCACTCTGGCTAACACACCTCCAGAGAACACATCTACACTCTGGCTAATACACCTCTAGGAAACACATCTACCACTCTGGCTAACACACCTCCAGAGAACACATCTACCACTCTGGCTAATATACCTCTAGAGAACACATCCACCACTCTGACTAATACACCTCCAGAGAACACATCTACCACTCTGGCTAATACACCTCCAGAGAACACATCTACCACTCTGGTTAATACACCCCTAGAGAACACATCTACCACTCTGGATGACACACCTCCAGAGAACACATCTACCACTCTGGCTAATACACCTCCAGAGAACACATCTACCACTCTGGCTAACACACCTCCAGAGAACACATATACCACTCTGGCTAACACACCTCCAGAGAACACATCCACCACTCTGGCTAATACACCTCCAGAGAACACATCTGCCTCCCCTGTCATTAGGAACCATGTTAGTAGGAGGTTGGGGTGGAGGTGTAACCTCAACCATTGTACCCTCTACTCAGGGCTGGGGGTGGAGTGTGTGTGTGTGTATAGTGTTGGGAGCAGTAGTAGAGACAGAGAGGTAAAGTACAGCACAGTGCCCTGCCTGAGGGTCGTTTTACTGCCAGGTGAGGGGTCACAGTCATAAAGCCTGGATGGGACAGGAATTGGGCATGACCGGTACAGTAGCATTATCCCTGTAGACATCTGGTCTGGGTAAAATTGACCCTGTTTTGGATTTTGTGATGTATTTGAAATCCACTAATTGAGTAACTTGCAACATTCAGGATCTACTGTATTTCACTAACAGAGAAGAGCTGTGCTGAGATGGGCTTGGGATGCCACTAACACAGGAACCAATTAGCTGTAAGTGTGCTTCCACTCACCGCCATGCCACGCTATACGTTGTTGGGCCTCCTCTGGGGCGTCCCAGGGCTGCCTGCAGCTACAGGCCAATGCGACATACACACAGACAGCCTACAGGACAGACATACACACAGACAGCCTACAGGACAGACATACACACAGACAGCCTATAGGATAGACATACACACAGACAGCCTACAGGATAGACATACACACAGACAGCCTATAGGATAGACATACACACAGACAGCCTATAGGACAGACATACACACAGACAGCCTATAGGATAGACATACACACAGACAGCCTATAGGATAGACATACACACAGACAGCCTATAGGACAGACATACACACAGACAGCCTATAGGATAGACATACACACAGACAGCCTACAGGACAGACATACAGTATATCACACAAGTGAGTATACCCCTCACATTTTTGTAAATATTTGAGTATATCTTTTCATGCGACAACACTGAAGAAATGACACTTTGCTACAATGTAGTGAGTGTACAGCTTGTAAATTTGCTGTCCCCTCAAAATTACTCAACACACAGCCATTAATGTCTAAACCGCTGGCAACAAAAGTGAGTACACCCCTAAATGAAAATGTCCAAATTGGGCCCAATTAGTCATTTTCCCACCCCAGTGTCATGTGACTCGTCTTGTGACTCGTTAGTGTTACAAGGTCTGAGGTGTGAATTTACACTGTTATACAAGCTAAACACTCACTACTTTACATTGTAGCAAAGTGTCATTTCTTCAGTGTTGTCACATGAAAAGATAAACTCAAATATTTACAAAAATGTGAGGGGTATACTCACTTGTGTGATATACAGTACATACATACATACATACATACATACATACATACATACATACATACATACATACATACATACATACATACATACATACATACATACATACATACATACATACATACATACATACATACATACATACATACATACATACATACATACAGACAGACAGACAGACAGACAGACTAAGGGATAGATAGACATACTGACAGCATATAGGATAAATACAGGACAGGTCGAGACAGGACATGGAGAGGCAGGAGCATGAAACTAACTAACAATGACAGAGAGACGTAGACAGAGAAAAGATACAGATGGTGGCGATAGAGAAGCAGACTGAAGGAACAACAGGGAAGAGCTAGAGGAGTGACAAGGAGACATAGACAGGTCATGGCCTATAGCAGAAGGAAGAGCTAGAGGAGTGACAAGGAGACATAGACAGGTCATGGCCTATAGCAGAAGGAAGAGCTAGAGGAGTGACAAGGAGACATAGACAGGTCATGGCCTATAGCAGAAGGAAGAGCTAGAGGAGTGACAAGGAGACATAGACAGGTCATGGCCTATAGCAGAAGGAAGAGCTAGAGGAGTGACAAGGAGACATAGACAGGTCATGGCCTATAGCAGAAGGAAGAGCTAGAGGAGTGACAAGGAGACATAGACAGGTCATGGCCTATAGCAGAAGGAAGAGCTAGAGGAGTGACAAGGAGACAGACAGGTCATGGCCTATAGCAGAAGGAAGAGCTAGAGGAGTGACAAGGAGACATAGACAGGTCATGGCCTATAGCAGAAGGAAGAGCTAGAGGAGTGACAAGGAGACAGACAGGTCATGGCCTATAGCAGAAGGAAGAGCTAGAGGAGTGACAAGGAGACATAGACAGGTCATGGCCTATAGCAGAAGGAAGAGCTAGAGGAGTGACAAGGAGACATAGACAGGTCATGGCCTATAGCAGAAGGAAGAGCTAGAGGAGTGACAAGGAGACATAGACAGGTCATGGCCTATAGCAGAAGGAAGAGCTAGAGGAGTGACAAGGAGACATAGACAGGTCATGGCCTATAGCAGAAGGAAGAGCTAGAGGAGTGACAAGGAGACATAGACAGGTCATGGCCTATAGCAGAAGGAAGAGCTAGAGGAGTGACAAGGAGACATAGACAGGTCATGGCCTATAGCAGAAGGAAGAGCTAGAGGAGTGACAAGGAGACATAGACAGGTCATGGCCTATAGCAGAAGGAAGAGCTAGAGGAGTGACAAGGAGACATAGACAGGTCATGGCCTATAGCAGAAGGAAGAGCCTACAAGATACACAAATACACATGATACACAAAGCATGGCATGTTTTGAGACAACTTATCAGCGGGAAGGGGGAAATCAGGAAATATCTGCTTCTTTTATGTTCTAGAAACACCACCCTTCCCAACACACCAGCCAAACCTACACACATACACCCTCCTACACCAAACACATCACCACAAACACACACACCATCCTAACCTACACACAGCAACTCGGCCGTCCCACTCGCAGAGGGCACGGGGTGATGCAGGCTTTTTATGACAATTATTGATCCTCCGGAGCACAGTAAAAACTATCCCCAGACAGACAACAGAAATAACTGTAACCATATAACAGCTTCCTGCTTAGGGAACAGATCCCAGCACTGCGGGGCCCACGTGGCAGCTATTCCTGGACACACATAACCCAGGGACCAGAGCAAGAAGTGGACAGAGGGATGGAGGGAGACAAGAGAAGGGGAGAGAAGAGGAGTGTAGAGGAGTGAAGAGAAGAGAAGAGAAAAGGAGAGGAAAGGAAAGGAGTGAAGAGGAGAGGAGAGGAGTGAAGAGAAGAGAAGGGAAAAGGAGAGGAAAGGAAAGGAGTGAAGAGGAGAGGAGAGGAGAGGAGTGAAGAGAAGAGAAGAGAAGAGAAAAGGAGAGAGGAGAGGAAAGGAGTGAAGAGGAGAGGAGAGGAGAGGAGTGAAGAGAAGAGAAGAGAAGAGAAGAGAAGAGAAAGAGAGAAAAGGAGAGGAGAGGAGAGGAGAGGAAAGGAGTGAAGAGGAGAGGAGAGGAGAGGAGTGAAAGAGAAGAGAAGAGAAGAGAAAGGAGAGGAGAGGAGAGGAAGGAGAGAGAGGAGAGGAGAGAGAGAGGAGTGAAGAGAAGAGAAGAGAAGAGAAGAGAAAAGAGAGGAGAGAGAGAGGAGAGGAAAGGAGTGAAGAGGGAGAGGAGAGGAGAGGAGGAAGAGAAGAGAAGAGAAGAGAAAAGGAGAGGAGAGGAAAGGAGTGAAGAGGAGAGAGGAGAGGAGAGGAGGAAGAGAAGAGAAGAGAAGAGAAGAGAAGAGAAAAGGAGAGGAGAGGAGAGGAAAGGAGAGGAAAGGAGGAAGAGGAGAGGAGAGGAGAGGAGAGAAGAGAAGAGAAGAGAAGAGAAAGGAGAGGAGAGGGAAAGGAGTGAAGAGGAGAGGAGAGGAGAGGAGTGAAGAGAAGAGAAGAGAAGAGAAAGGAGAGGAGAGGAGAGGAAAGGAGTGAAGAGGAGAGGAGAGGAGAGGAGTGAAGAGAAGAGAAGAGAAAAGGAGAGGAGAGGAGAGGAGTGAAGAGGAGAGGAGAGGAGTGAAGAGAAGAGAAGAGAAGAGAAAAGGAGAGGAGAGGAGAGGAGTGAAGAGAAGAGAAGAGACAAGGAGAGGAGGAGGAGGAAATGAGTGAAGAGGAGAGGAGAGGAGAGGGAGAGGAGTGAAGAGAAGAGAAGAGAAGAGAAGAGAAAAGGAGAGGAGAGGAGAGGAAAGGAGTGAAGAGGAGAGGAGAGGAGAGGAGAGAAGAGAAGAGAAGAGAAGAGAAGAGAAAGGAGAGAAGAGAAGAGAAGAGAAGAGAAGAGAGAGAAGAGAAGAGAAAAGGAGAGGAGAGGAGAGGAAAGGAGTGAAGAGGAGAGGAGAGGAGAGGAGGAGAGGAGAGGAGAGGAGAGAGAGAGAGAGAGAAGAGAAGAGAAGAGAAGAGAAAAGAGAGGAGAGGAGAGGAAAGGAGAGAAGAGAAGAGAAAGAGAAGAGAAGAGGAGAGAGGAGAGGAGAGGAAAGGAGTGAAGAGAAGAGAAGAGAAGAGAAGAGAAAAGAGAGAGAGAGGAGAGGAAAGGAGTGAAGAGAAGAGAAGAGAAGAGAAGAGAAAAGGAGAGGAGAGGAGTGAAGAGGAGAGGAGAGAGGAGTGAAGAGAAGATAGAGAAAAGGAGAGGAGAGGAGAGAGAGGAGAGGAGAGAGGAAAGGAGTGAAGAGAAGAGAAGAGAAGAGAAGAGAGGAGAAGAGAAGAGGAGAGGAGAAAAAAGGAGAGAAGAGAAGAGAAGAGAAGAGAAGAGAAGAGAAGAGAAGAGAAGAGAAGAGAAGAGAAGAGAAAAGGAGAGGAGAGGAGAGGGAGAGGAGAGGAGAGGAAAGGAGGAAGAGAAGAGAAGAGAAGAGAAGAGAAGAGAAGAGAAGAGAAGAGAAGAGAAGAGAAGAGAAGAGAAGAGAAGAGAAGAGAAGAGAAAAGGAGAGGAGAGGAGAGGAAAGGGTGAAGAGAAGAGAAGAGAAGAGAAAAGGAGAGGAGAGGAGAGGAGAGAAAGGAGTGAGAGGAGAGGAGAGGAGAGGAGTGAAGAGAAGAGAAGAGAAGAGAAAAGGAGAGGAGAGGAGAGGAAAGGAGAGAAGAGAAGAGAAGAGAAGAGAAGAGAAAAAGGAGAGGAGAGGAGTGAAGAGGAGAGGAGAGGAGGAAGAGAAGAACGAGAAAAGGAGAGGAGAGGAGAGGGAGGAGAGGAGAGGAAAGGAGTGAAGAGAAGAGAAGAGAAGAGAAGAGAGGAGAAGAGAAGAGGAGAGGAGAAAAAAAGGAGAGAAGAGGAGAGGAGAGGAGAGGAAAGGAGTGAAGAGAAGAGAAGAGAAGAGAAAAGGAGAGGAGAGGAGAGGAAAGGAGTGAAGAGAAGAGAAGAGAAGAGAAAAGGAGAGGAGAGGAGTGAAGAGGAGAGGAGAGGAGTGAAGAGAAGATACGAGAAAAGGAGAGGAGAGGAGAGGGAGGAGAGAGGAGAGGAAAGGAGTGAAGAGAAGAGAAGAGAAGAGAAGAGAGGAGAAGAGAAGAGGAGAGGAGAAAAAGGAGAGAAGAGAAGAGAAGAGAGGAGAAGAGAAGAGGAGAGGAGAAAAAAGGAGAGAAGAGGAGAGAAGAGGAGAGGGGAGGGTAAGAGAGGGGAAGGTTACAGAGAAGTGTAGGTTAGTGAGTCTCCCTGTGCTCTGGGAGTCACTGGCTCCATCAGTGCTTCCTTCCACCCCGGGTTGAAAAATGAGCCTTTCCTGCTTTTCCGTTCACTTAGAGGCTTTCACTGTGATTGTTTACGTGCAGCTCCTTTCCCTCACCATATGTTCCGTTTCACTTTTAATTATGATAATACGCATGTCTTTGTCTTGCGTAGTCCATTTATGTAATAACATTTTCTCTATGCAACATTTTTCCCCTCCCTTTTTTCCATCTAATCAAATATTAGATAAATACTCCTAAAGAAACAAAAAGTCTATTGTCTGAGGTATTACACTGACAATAGAAAAGTGCACAGAGATTAATACAATATATAGCACACAGAGTTATTTCAAGTGTAGAAGGTAAGATTGGATTCCTGGCTTTGTGTGGCTAAGTTTGTACTGTGATGACAGTGGACAAGATTAGTTCCTATTTCTTCCCCAGAACAATTTGGTAGTGGTGGAGAGAGAGAGATATTACTGTTATAAAGCTGTCTGGGGAGCTGCCGCCCCATCATTAATAGACTGTCACACACACACACACACACAGCAGATCAGCTACAGGGGGAGTATGTTCCACGGACAGAGAGAGAGCAAGAGAAAGAGAGAGATAGAGGGAGAGAAAGAGGGGGGAGAAAGATTTGTTTTATCTTACAGAATGGGTATCAACAAAGAAAAGGGGAGGCAATATGGAAAGAGAGGAAAGGAAGAGGAAAGAGAGAACTGAGAGAGTTTCCTACTGCACCGTTAGTTGGAGGCCTTTGTAAACTGGGTTATAAAAGTCTGAATGTGCTTGGCTGACCCTAATTTTGACCTCTGTTGGCATTTCTGTTAGGCTGGTACAGAGAAAGATTCAAAGGAATTGAGAGGGTGATTAGACAGTGCATTGTAAACTCAGAGTCATTTACTTCACTATGGTTATTGTGTGGGAAGACCTACCCAGGAGGGGAGGGACAGAGTAAGATTTTATTTATTTTTTATCTTCATTTAACTAGGCAAGTGAGTTAAGAACAAATTCTTATTTTCAATGACTGCCTAGGAACAGTGAGTTAACTGTCTGTTCAGGGGCAGAACGACAGATTTGTACCTTGTCAGCTCGGGGATATGAACTTGCAACCTATCGGTTACTAGTTCAATGCTCTAACCACTAGGCTACCCTGCCACCCCAGATATAGAGGAATGTACAGCCTGTCAGACCGACAGTGTTCATTCAGCCCTGTCAGAGTTACACTACACAATTTACACTACTCCCTGGCCCTCCGCCAAGACAGTGACACAGAACTCTCATCAATGCCATTCCTCATCCATGTGTTTCTCAATCTGGTCCATTTGGACTGCTTTTAAAGACCAAGCTCTGATCTGAGGTCAGCTGATTTACAACCACTCCACATTAAAGCCTGTCTACTGCCTAGCCTGTCTACTGTCTAGCCTGTCCATTGCTTAGCCTGTCTACTGCCTAGCCTATCTACTGCATAGCCTGTCTATTGTCTACCCTGTCTATTGTCTAGCCTCTCTACTGATTAGCCTGTCTACTGCCTAGCCTGTCTACTGCATAGCCTGTTTATTGTCTAGCCTCTCTACTGCTTTGCCTGTCTACTACCTAGCCTATCTACTGCATAGCCTGTCTATTGTCTACCCTAGCCTGTCTATTCTAGCTTGTCTAGCCATGTCTATTGCCTAGCCTGTCCATTAGCCTGTCCACCTGTCTACTGCCTAGCCTCCATCTACTGCATAGCCTGTCTATTGTCTACTGCCTAGCCTGTCTATTGCTTAGCCTGTCTACTGTATATCCTGTCTACTGCCTAGCCTGTCCACTGCCTAGCCTGTCTATTGCCTAGCCTGTCTACTGTATATCCTGTCTACTGCCTAGCCTGTCTACTGCCTAGCCTGTCTATTGCCTAGCCTGTCTATTGCCTTGCCTGTTTACTATATATCCTGTCTACTGTATATCCTGTCTACTGCCTAACCTGTCTATTGCCTAGCCTGTCTACTGTATATCCTGTCTACTGTATATCCTGTCTACTGCCTAGCCTGTCTACTGCCTAGCCTGTCTATTGCCTACCCTGTCTACTGTATATCCTGTCTACTGTATATCCTGTGTACTGCCTAGCCTGTCCACTGCCTAGCCTGTCTACTGCCTAGCCTGTCTACTGCCTAGCCCATCTACTGCCTAGCCTGTCTACTGCCTAGCCTGTCTACTGCCTAGCCCATCTACTGCCTAGCCTGTCTACTGCCTAGCCTGTCTACTGCATAGCCCATCTACTGCCTAGCCTGTCTACTGCCTAGCCCATCTACTGCCTAGCCCATACCTAGCCTGTCTACTGCCTAGCCCATCTACTGCCTAGCCCATCTACTGCCTAGCCTGTCTACTGCATAGCCCATCTACTGCCTAGCCTGTCTACTGCCTAGCCCATCTACTGCCTAGCCCATCTACTGCCTAGCCCATCTACTGCCTAGCCTGTCTACTGCATAGCCCATCTACTGCCTAGCCCATCTACTGCCTAGCCCGTCTACTGCATAGCCTGTCTACTGCCTAGCCTGTCTACTGCCTAGCCCATCTACTGCCTAGCCCATCTACTGCCTAGCCTGTCTACTGCATAGCCCATCTACTGCCTAGCCTGTCTACTGCATAGCCCATCTACTGCCTAGCCTGTCTACTGCCTAGCCTGGGGAAGAACTGTTTGATCTCAACAATTATCTGTTTATATCTCCTCTCTTATGTGGTATTCACCAGCCATCACTTTGATATGTGGTATGAGTGAAATGGAGTACATTAACCACAGACACACACATACTGTACGCAGAGAGAGTTACAGTTCACACAGTACACACACATGTGCACGTTAAAGCTTGCACACACACATACGCACTCATGCATGTGCTTGGGCACTCTCTTTCCCGATCATTAGATAGAGATTGATAATACACAGAGGTGTCTTTGATCATGTCTGTATAACCACACAGTGACTTTGGTGTTTTAATTGAAAGTGGTCGGTGGGCTAGTTGGTGTTTTGATAGAGTCATTCATAAACGCCTTTCTGCCTGCAGACTATCATGTTGTGTTGGGGGAAATACCATCTCCCGTTATTCTCCGAGGTACTGCATTGACTTTGTCTGCTGCCAGAGTGACTCATTTGGTCTGTGTTCTCTCTGAGACAAACCTGTGAATTCTCCCTTTCCTGGTCTGCCTCCCTGCCTGCGTTTTTACAATGCCTGCTGGAGTCCCACTTTATACATACACAGACATTTATGCACACACACACACACACAATCATGCATGTACAGTACACACACACACACACACACATATATGTGTGCACACACACGCACAGTTGCACACACACCATCCTCTCCATCCCCGCCCACACACTTTCGACCTCCATAACCTCTGTCCCGTGGACTTGTTCTCCAGCACCATGCCAGGTAAATGGACCTGTTGAGGGCTGGGCTGGGCTCCCCCTGGTCTGTTCTCCAAACTGGGCCTGGGAGGGCCTGGGAGAGCCTGGAGATCTGTGTCAGCCCAGCAGCAGTGTTTTCTCATAAACCTCTGTGAAGTCCAAGTGTTACCTGAACTAAAACAAATAAGTTGGCTCAAACTTAGCTCCACCTTAAGAAAACGTAGGCAAAAAATCAGTCAAACATACTTGGGGGGAGGGGTGGGCCAAAATAGGGGAGGAATTTCTGCTCGTAGATTTGATATTACCCTAATAAAGTTTAGAGACGTTTGTGAAGGTTTGGTATGGTGTGGCTATTATTAAGCTTTAGCTACTGCAGGCCTATTATATGAAGGGAGTACGCCCCAGCAATCCAACTGTGTACAACAGTTGAACTTGAGGAAGTCTGTTTCAGACCTACCAGAGTTACTCCTACAATCTAACAATATAATACTTGACTTTATAAAAAATATTCTGATAGAAAATTAACAAATTAGCCTATTTCTGTACATCTACAGTTGAAGTCTGAAGTTTACATACACTGTAGCCAAATACATTTATACTCAGTTTTTCACAATTCCTGACATTTAATCCTCGTAAAAATTCCTAGTAAAAATTCAGCTTTTATTTCTTTCATCACATTCCCAGTGGGTCAGAAGTGTACATACTGTACACTCAATTAGTATTTGGTAGCATTGCCATTAAATTGTTTAACTTGGGCCAAATGTTTTGGGTAGCCTTCCACAAGCTCCCCACAATAAGTTGGTTGAATTTTGGATCATTCCTCCTGACAGAGCTGGTGTAACTGAGTCAGATGTGTAGACTTCCTTGCTCGCACACGCTTTTTCAGGTCTGCCCACAAATTTTCAATAGGATTGAGGTCAGGGCTTTGTGATGGCCACTCCCTTACCTTGACTTTGTTGTCCTTAAGCAGTTTTGCCACAACTTTGGAAGTATGCTTGGGTTCTTTGTCTATTTGGAAGACCCATTTGCAACCAAGCTTTACCTTCCTGACTGATGTCTTGAGATTTTGCTTCAATATATCCACATAATTTTCCTCCCTCATGATGCCATCTATTTTGTGAAGTGCACCAGTCCCTCCTGCAGCAAAGCACCGCCACAACATGATGCTGGCAGCCCCGTGTTTCATGGATGGGATGGTGTTCTCCGGCTTGCAAGCCTCCCTTTCCCTTTTCCACATAATGATGGTCATTATGTCCAAACAGTTCTATTTTCGTTTCATCAGACCAGAGGACATTTCTCCAAAAAGTACAATCTTTGTCCCCAGGTTCAGTTGCAAACCGTAGTCTGTTGTTCTGGGATTGATTTGCACTTTTCGCACCAAAGCACATTCATCTCTAGGAGACAGAATGCGTCTCCTTCCTGAGCGGTATGACGGCTGCGTGGTTCCATGGTGTTTATACTTGCGTACTATTGTTTGTACAGATGAACGTGGTACCTTCAGGCATTTGGAAATTGCTCCCAAGGGTGAACCAGACTTGTGGAGGTCTACATTTTTTTATGACATCTTGGCTGATTTCTTTTGATTTTCTAATGTCAAGCAAAGAGGAACTCAGTTTGAAGGTAGGCCTTGAAATACATCCACACAATACATCCTCAAATTATGTCAATTAGCCTATCACAGTGGTTCTTAACCTGGGTTCGGTGACTTGCCTCCAAAACTGGCAGAAGTATTAAAAACTGTAGTGGTATGCGTGAACTATGTGTGAACTAGTGCTTTGAGGCACAGCATCTTCAGTGAGCTGTGTAAAGAAATGGGCTCTGAATTCGAGGTACTTCTGTACCATCCTAACGTTCGGTGGTTATCCCGAGCTAAACGACTACCGCCCCGTAGCACTCACATCCGTCATCATGAAGTGCTTTGAGAGACTAGTCAAGGACCATATCACCTCCACCCTACCTGACACCCTAGACCCACTCCAATTTGCTTACCGCCCAAATAGGTCCACAGACGATGCAATCTCAACCACACTGCACACTGCCCTAACCCATCTGGACAAGAGGAATACCTATGTGAGAATGCTGTTCATCGACTACAGCTCGGTATTCAACACCATAGTACCCTCCAAGCTCGTCATCAAGCTCGAGACCCTGGGTCTCGACCCCGCCCTGTGCAACTGGGTACTGGACTTCCTGACGGGCCGCCCCCAGGTGGTGAGGGTAGGCAACAACAACTCCTCCCCGCTGATCCTCAACACTGGGGCCCCACAAGGGTGCGTTCTGAGCCCTCTCCTGTACTCCCTGTTCACCCACGACTGCGTGGCCACGCACGCCTCCAACTCAATCATCAAGTTTGCAGACGACACAACAGTGGTAGGCTTGATTACCAACAACGACGAGACGGCCTACAGGGAGGAGGTGAGGGCCCTCGGAGTGTGGTGTCAGGAAAATAACCTCACACTCAACGTCAACAAAACTAAGGAGATGATTGTGGACTTCAGGAAACAGCAGAGGGAACACCCCCCTATCCACATCGATGGAACAGTAGTGGAGAGGGTAGCAAGTTTTAAGTTCCTCGGCATACACATCACAGACAAACTGAATTGGTCCACTCACACAGACAGCATTGTGAAGAAGGCGCAGCAGCGCCTCTTCAACCTCAGGAGGCTGAAGAAATTCGGCTTGTCACCAAAAGCACTCACAAACTTCTACAGATGCACAATCGAGAGCATCCTGGCGGGCTGTATCACCGCCTGGTACGGCAACTGCTCCGCCCTCAACCGTAAGGCTCTCCAGAGGGTAGTGAGGTCTGCACAATGCATCACCGGGGGCAAACTACCTGCCCTCCAGGACACCTACACCACCCGATGTTACAGGAAGGCCATAAAGATCATCAAGGACATCAACCACCCGAGCCACTGCCTGTTCACCCCGCTATCATCCAGAAGGCGAGGTCAGAACAGGTGCATCAAAGCTGGGACCGAGAGACTGAAAAACAGCTTCTATCTCAAGGCCATCAGACTGTTAAACAGCCACCACCAACATTGAGTGGCTGCTGCCAACACACTGACACTGACACTGACTCAACTCCAGCCACTTTAATAATGGGAATTGATGGGAAATGATATAAATATATCACTAGCCACATTAAACAATGCTACCTTATATAATGTTTACATACCCTACATTATTCATCTCATATGCATACGTATATACTGTACTCTATATCATCGACTGCATCCTTATGTAATACATGTATCACTAGCCACTTTAACTATGCCACTTTGTTTACATACTCATCTCATATGTATATACTGTACTCGATATCAGCTACTGTATCTTGCCTATGCTGCTCTGTACCATCACTCATTCATATATCCTTATGTACATATTCTTTATCCCCTTACACTGTGTATAAGACAGTAGTTTTGGAATTGTTAGTTAGATTACTTGTTGGTTATTACTGCATTGTCGGAACTAGAAGCACAAGCATTTCGCTACACTCGCATTAACATCTGCTAACCATGTGTATGTGACAAATAAAATTTGATTTGATTTGATTTGATTTGGACAGGTGCTGAATCGTGTTTTTGCCGTGCGTGTGGAATTAGCACTGTTTTTGCAAGAGCACCAAAATTGTCATGCAGATTGCTTCAAAAATTCTGAGTTCATTCTCATTTTAGCGTACATGGCCGATATCTTCGCAGCTCTCAATCATCTCAATCAAAAGATGCAGGGCGGTGGAGTCAACATCATCGAAGCGGAGGAAAACCTGAAGGCTTTTCAAAAAAAGTTACCGTTATGGAAACGATGAACAGAGAACGATAACTTCGCAAACTTTCCCCTGCTGGACGACTGCGTAAGTAAGATCGAAGATGTATCTGGAATCGGAGACATTTCTGTACCCGCGGAACTGAAGCAAGCAATTGCCACGCACTTAGATGAGCTTGCAAAGTCTCTCGACGGATACTTCCCTACAAGAGAGTCATATCCAGCATGGGTGAGACAGCCGTTCACGTTTAGTGTTGAGACAACAGATGTCAATGATGAATACCTCGATGAAATCATTGAAATTCAGCAGAGCCAGGTTCAACAGCAGCTCTTCAGAACAACAACGCTTTCAACGTTTTGGTGTCAACAAATGGTAACGTACCCTGTTATTGCTAAGAAAGCTCTGGAGATTTTTATACCGTTTGTTACAACATATCTTTGCGAGCAATCCTTTGAGGATGCTGGACATAAAAACGAAGAAAAGGAACAGACTTTGTTGCGAAAATGACATGAGAGACATGACATCATGAGACATGAGAGACATGACATCATGAGACATGAGAGACATGACATCATGAGACATGAGAGACATGACATCATGAGACATGAGAGACATGACATCATGAGACATGAGAGGCACTTGCCAAGGTGAAGCCTCACATTTCTGAACTGGTCTCTGAAAGGCAACAGCAGAAGTCACACTGATTTGCAGTAAATATTCATTATTATGTTTTTGTTTTTGTGTGAAAATCATGTTTTGATGATTTTGTTCTTTGAACACAGTGATGTTGATGCACGGTTCATTTTGTCCACCAGTAAAATATATACCTATGTTTTGAATTTGAAAAAATCACATTTTATTTTTCCAATTAAGAAGGGTTCAGTGAATGCGCATATGAAACTGGTGGGGTTCAGTACCTCCAACAAGGTTAAGAACCACTGGCCTATCAGAAGCTTCTAAAGCCATGACATCATTTTCTGGAATTTTCCAAGCTGTTTAAAGGCACAGTCAACTTAGTGCATGTAAACTTCTGACCCACTGGAATTGTGATACAGTGAATTATAAGTGAAATAATCTGTCTGGAAACAATTGTTGGAAAAAATTACTTGTGTCATGCACAAGGTAGATGTCCTAACCGACTTGCCAAAACTATAGTGTGTTAACAAGACATTTGTGGAGTGGTTGAGTTTAAATGACTCCAACGTAAATGTATGTAAACTCCGACTTCAACTGTATATCTGTATAGCAGACGCAGTAGCCATCTGACATAGTTAGGTTTAGGCCTAAGCTTCTCTCTCTCTATATATATATATATATTTAGTATCTATTTAGTACTCAAATCTCTGACAGCTGATCCATGAGGTGGACAATTATTATTTTAGGAAGGTAGCCTAAATGCTCAACATGGAAACACAAGGAATAGTGTTTTTGTCATTTGTTATAGCTGTTTTTAAGGACACATAAATGCCAGGTCGGATCTGAATGCACATGGATGTCCGTGAAATTCTGAACATTTCCTGTAAAAACACTTTCCTGAAGGAAACTCTGAAATAGCATATTGTTTTAATGAAGATTTTAGAATATTCGCATGAAAATCCAACTGGATGCCAACCTAGCTGTGCTGGTCCAGTGTCACATTGATTATGCCTTACTCACCAGCAGCCACAAACATCTAAAAATAAGCTACCAGCCTCATACTCATCTGGAGGTTGAGCATTTTTTCATCTATGTCTCTGTAATGTGTCTGTATAATTATATGTGTGTTTATGTACAAAATAGGGACCAAAATGGAAGTCCCCGACTTTATTGTGCAATCCTGGTAACTTGTTTACTGACAAATAAAATCTGTCAATCAATCCAGTCCGTGCAGCGGCCAATTGATGAAAGGAAAGAGACATCTGTCACAAAACACCAAAAGGTTTAATGACAATTGCAGATTGTCAAACCAAGCCTTCAGTACTGGGTAAGCCTACAAGGTAGGAAGAATTTCCTGTTTGTCGAGATTGACATAGTGTCACACCCTGACCATAGTTTGCTTTGTATGTTTCTATGTTTTGTTTGGTCAGGGTGTGATCTGAGTGGGCATTCTATGTTGTGTGTCTAGTTTGTCTGTTTCTGTGTTTGGCCTGATATGGTTCTCAATCAGAGGCAGGTGTTAGTCATTGTCTCTGATTGGGAACCATATTTAGGTAGCCTGTTTGGTGTTGGGTTTTGTGGGTGATTGTTCCTGTCTCTGTGTTTACACCAGATAGGGCTGTTTTGGGTTTGTTCACATGTCTTGTTTTGTTAGCCTATTCATGTATAGTTTCTTTATTAAAGAACCATGAATAATAACCACGATGCGTTTTGGTCTGCCTCTCCTTCGACTCAAGAAAACCGTTACACATAGTCTATTTACTGTGGTGTTGAAAACGCAAACCATGATATTGAAGTGCCCGAAGTCGGCATGCTTTGTTTAATGGTTGTGTGGTGCATTGGCACCGAAACCTGTTGGTGGAAAATTTGTTGCACATATTTTATACAATTATAAATATGGCATCAAAATGTACAACATCTGATCATGGCCTGCAGCCAGCTCTGATCGTGGTATAAGGAAACAGCGGGGAGAGTGACCTCGTCTGTGGTGTTTGGCGAAGCCTCAACCATTCTGGCCCGTAGCCCTGCATGGCATCGATTGTGCCACAAAAGCATGTTGAAGTGGACAAGTCGATTTCGACATTTATAAACACAGGGTCACGACAGTTATTGTTATTTTTGGTGGTAAACATTATTTTGAGTGAATTTTAGGAGGGGGGGGGGCGTTCAATTTATTTTACAGTACAAGGGCAGGGTCATGTGAAAATATGTTTAATGTTGGGGAGAGGGGTGCATTTAATTTTTTATAACAGCCCCTCCCCCCAGTACATTTCGATCTGTCCCTTAAAATGATGTGTTTGCTCAACAAGTCTCAAATGTTCATTCAACTAGAAACCTAAAAAAAGGCTGTGGAACTAGTTACACAAAGTGCTTTCAACTTACATATTTGACACACATGATTACATTGTGCATGTATACAGTAATTATTATTCAACACGTCCTCCCCTGGGATTTGAACTTATAACCTCTTGGTTCATCACATTCCGATCTTTCTGCTACTAATTATTTTTAGTTCAGGTAACACTTGGACCAAATGGTTAAGTAAACTTAATAATAATAATAATAATAATTAATAGATTATTTTACAGTGTAAAGTATGTAGGCAACAGGATGGATAATAAACAGTAGCAGCAGCATATGTGATGAGTACAATGAGTTAGTGCAAAAAGGGGTCAATGCAGATTGTCCTGGTAGCTATTTGGTGAACTATTACCAGTCTCACGGCTTGGGGGTAGAAGCTGTTCAGGTCCACCCTGCTTCAGTATGCTCAACTTTTTATCTGTTACAGATCCACTTTGGATTTACCATTACAGCATTACTCCAAAAGTGTCAGACAGAGACAAAACTATCAAACAAATAGAACCAGACGGACGATAACAACAGCAGAATAGGAAAAGGTTGGCTTGAAATTGAAAATACACTGTTTCTCTCATGTCCTATTCTCTCCATTCACTGTTCTCTACCCCTGTGCATCTGTATGTGAAATGGATTCCTATGGCATCCCAGAGTCCTTCATGCTACATGGACGTGACGTTCCTAAATAAGAGAAAAGTAAGTAGCTATGCATGCAGACTAAGCAGAGAACGATAACTATACGAGGAGCGGGAACAGAGTTAGCGGAGAAAGATGAAATGTTTTCTTCTCCTGGAGGAGAGGAAGAGAGAGAGAGGAAGACACAGAGTGTATTGTGCAGCGTCTGCAGTAAGAGTGTGTGTGTCTGGAGGCATCTCCGTTAGCTGGGGTTTCTCTGGAGGACCGGGGTGGCAACATGAGGAGCCTGGAGAATCATGGGGTTCGCTGCAGGCCAGTGGTAGCAGGTTATCTGATTAAATAAAGCCCTGAGATGCTGTGGGATAGGAGGATAGGGGACACACACGCGGGAGGGATAACACAAACACACACACAGGTTTGCATGCACATTGCACGCACACACACAAAGACACAGGTTTGTACACACATGCACATATACGTACTGTACACAGAATGCAATGGAGCGACAAAACAAGCAATTTAAATTCATACTATATATGGGTCTCACACACTAACACTGAGTGAGAAAACAGAAAGTGATAGTGATAAGGATGATGCCACTGTGGGTATAACCTGTAACGGGACGTATGATAGTACGCCTACCGCCTTCACTTCCTGAAACCATCAGGTGGGTACTACGGGCACCGGGGGTTTGCCCCAACATACTGCAAGCAACTCTTCTATGGAGCCCGAGATGAGAACCTATAGGGGGGCTTTCCACGCCGCACAAACGGATGTCTGACATAGTCACCCAATTGGGTCATGACCTGTCACCATATTATTTATTTTTTATTTATTTAACTTTTATTTAAACAGTTTTTTCTCATTGAGATAACATCTCTTTTTCAAGAGAGACCTGGTCCAATAGCAGCAGGGGGAACCAGGTTTTAGACAAAACAACTTACATAGACTAACACAACATTAAACAAAACTATAGACACACATACAGCACAACAATTACATATTACGTTAAAAAAACATGAATGTCTTGACTAAAAAACAGCTGTCCTAACGACAATTACACTCTTCTATGATATTTACATCGATCAAGTGTTTAAACTCCACCAATGAGACTAGATCATCACATTTTTAAATGTTCAGGAGAGAATTCCAGGACCGCAGAGCTGAGTAACTAAAACTATTTCTACCATGACCTGTTCTAATTCTTAGTGGTGTTAAAAGCAAATGAGAATGGGACTATAATTGATATTTATTTACCGACCTGACTAAAAAAAGAACAGAGATAAAATGGCATTTTACCCAGTATGGCCTTATAAATCAGTATATACCAGTGTTTAAGCCTATGCAAGGTCAATGAAGACCAGCCAACAGCGCTGTAGAGATCACAATGATATGTTAGATGTTTTTGATTGGTATTGAACCTGAGGGCCGCATGATATACTGAATCAAGTGCTCTCAGGGTAGTGGTTGATGTTATATCACCACAATCTAAAACGGCCAGTAATGTACATCGTACCAGCTCCTTCCTGGCCTCCAGAGAAAAACAAGCCTTATGCAGTTGAGCTTGAACTTGAGCTTCCTTATCAAGTTCTCCACATGAACAGTGAAGCTCAGCTTATCATCAACCCACAAAACCAAATATTTGTACACTTTAACTTGCTCTATAGTATGTCCAGCCAATGGAGCAATGACATTATTAGTAACATGCCTGGCATTTGAAAATACCATGCATTTTGTTTTACCTGAATTCAGAACCAGCTTTATGTTGTATGATGTTAAATTCCCTTTGGGCATTTTCAAAAGCTAAAGATAAACTACTACCACTTGAATAAAGAACAGTATCATCTGCATAAAAATTAACATCCACTGTTTCAATATGATCTCCAATGTTGTTCATATACAAAATGAACAACAGTGGGCCAAAAATAGAACCTTGCGGAACACCTGAGCACAACTCTATAGACTCAGATTTACATCCACCATTACACATGGTGTACGATTTGATATGTAATATATAAACCAATCTAGAGCATGACCAGTAATTCCACAACATTTGAACCTTTGCACTAACACAGCATGGTCCACGGTGTCAAATGCCTTCGACAAATCAATAAAGACAGACACACAATGTAACTTCTTGTCAAGAGCACAGTGGATGTCATCTAAAACCTGACCATGACCTGTCATTACTGTTGAACTCCTTCACCATATCAGGAAACATAACCTTGGTTATTACAGCTTGATTAAAATAGTTTATGGTGCCATTTCCATCAAAATAAACAAGATAAATACATTTTTTGCACATCTTTAAGATGTTATGTTTGGCTGTGTTTGTTGTCTGTGTAAATGTGTTTTATTGAGAGGGGTACACTGGTAACCGTAACACACAGCAGATGGGGCTTCCAGTGGGAACAGCCCTGATTCTTTATTGTGGTTTTGCTTCTGCAGTTTCACGTTTTTTTCTAAATGGCAGTATTAGAGTTTTGAGTAGGGCTTTACAGACAAAACATCACAGCGCTCTATTTTCACAGCCTGCCTGTAAAAAACAAAGGACTGTGGGCCTTTTAAAGAGAGCCTGCAGTTTGGGTTAGATTTGTTTGGGGGGGGGGTCACAGGCAGCGAAAACCCTGCACCATACCAATATCCCTCTGTGATCCTACTAAACTAATGCTGTTAACTGTGTGCCTTGATGTGTGTAATACCAATACAAATTATACTATACTGATTATAATAATTATAATTCTTATTTGTAGTAGTAGTAGTAGTATTCTTATTATTATTTATTTATTTATATATTAATATGATACATGTGTATAATACAACCTGTACAGGTATGAAACAAGAGAAGAATGGAGAGAGAGAGAGAGAGAGAGAGATATATAGAGAGAGAGATATAGAAAGACAGAAAGAAAGAAAGAGACAGATAGAGGGAGAGACATAGAGTAGATAAAGAGAGAGAGAGACATAGAGTAAATAAAGAAAGAGACAGATAGAAAGAGAGAGAGAGACAGAGTAAATAAAGAAAGAGACAGATAGAAAGAGAGAGAGAGACATAGAGTAAATAAAGAGAGACAGATAGAAAGAGAGAGAGAGACAGAGTA
This sequence comes from Oncorhynchus tshawytscha, assembly GCF_018296145.1. Lineage (NCBI taxonomy): Eukaryota > Metazoa > Chordata > Actinopteri > Salmoniformes > Salmonidae > Oncorhynchus > Oncorhynchus tshawytscha. The sequence continues at coordinate 67,434,106 of NC_056432.1, forward strand.
AATAAAGAAAGAGACAGATAGAAAGAGAGAGAGAGACAGAGTAAATAAAGAAAGAGACAGATAGAAAGAGAGAGAGAGACATAGAGTAAATAAAGAAAGAGACAGATAGAAAGAGAGAGAGAGACATAGAGTAAATAAAGAGAGAGAGAGACAGATAGAAAGAGAGAGAGATAGATAGAAAGAGAGAGCGACAGATAGAAAGAGAGAGACAGATAGAAAGAGAGACAGATAGAAAGAGAGAGAGACAGATAGAGAGAGAGACCGATAGAAAGAGAGACATAGATAGAAAAGAGAGAGACAGATAGAAAGAGAGAGATCCTTTAACCATTTGTACATTGTTAAAACACTGTATATATATATAATATGACATTTGTAATGTCTTTACTGTTTTGGAACTTCTGTATGTGTAATGTTTTACTATTAATTTTTGTTGTTTTTCACTTTATATATTCACTTTGTATGTTGTCTACCTCACTTGCTTTGGCAATGTTAACACATGTTTCCCATGCCAATAAAGCCCTTGAATTGAATTGAATTGATACATAGATAGAAAGAGACAGATAGAAAGAGAGAGAGAGAGAGAGAGAGAGATATAGAGAGAGAGATATAGAAAGACAGAAAGAAAGAGACAGATAGAGAGAGAGAGAGAGAGAGAGACATACAGTAGATAAAGAGAGAGAGAGATAGAAAGAGAGAGAGACATAGATAGAGAGAGAGACAGATAGATAGAAAGAGAGAGAGAGATAGAAAGACAGAAAGAAAGAAAGAGACAGATAGAAAGAGAGAGAGACATAGATAGAGAGAGAGACATACAGTAGATAAAGAAAGAGACAGATAGAAAGAGAGAGAGACATAGATAGAGAGAGAGAGACAGAGTAAATAAAGAAAGAGACAGATAGAAAGAGAGAGAGAGACAGAGTAAATAAAGAGAGAGAGAGATAGAAAGAGAGAGAGACATAGATAGAGAGAGAGACAGATAGATAGAAAGAGAGAGAGAGACATACAGTAGATAAAGAAAAAGACAGATAGAAAGAGAGAGAGACATAGATAGAGAGAGAGAGACAGATAGATAGAAAGAGAGAGAGATAGAAAGAGAGAGAGAGACAGATAGATAGAAAGAGAGACAGATAGAAAGAGGAGAGACAGATAGAAAGAGAGAGAGAGATAGAAAGACAGAGACAGGTAGAAAGAGAGAGAGAGAGACAGATAGATAGAAAAGAGAGACAGATAGAAAGAGAAGAGAGATAGAAAGAGAGAGAAATAGATAGAAAAGAGAGAGACAGATAGAAAGAGAGAGAGAGAGATAGAAAGAGAGAGACAGGTAGAAAGAGAAGAGACAGATAGAAAGAGAGAGAAATAGATAGAAAGAGAGAGAGACAGATAGAAAGAGAGAGAGACAGATAGAAAGAGAGAGAGACATAGATAGAAAGAGAGAGAGACATAGATAGAAAGAGAGACAGATAGAAAGAGAGAGAGAGAGACAGATAGAAAGAGAGAGAGAGATAGAAAGAGAGAGAGACAGATAGAAAGAGAGAGAAATAGATAGAAAGAGAGAGACAGATAGAAAGAGAGAGAGACATAGATAGAAAGAGAGAGAGACATAGATAGAAAGAGAGAGAGAAATAGATAGAAAGAGAGAGACAGATAGAAAGAGAGAGAGACATAGATAGAAAGAGAGACAGATAGAAAGAGAGAGAGAGAGACAGATAGAAAGAGAGAGAGAGAGATAGAAAGAGAGAGAGACAGATAGAAAGAGAGAGAAATAGAAAGAGAGAGAAATAGAAAAGAGAGAGACAGATAGAAAGAGAGAGAGAGACAGATAGAAGAGAAGAGACAGATAGAAAGAGAGACAGATAGAAAGAGAGACAGATAGAAAGAGAGACAGATAGAAGAGAGAGAGAGACAGATAGAAAGAGAAGAGACAGATAGAAAGAGAGAGACAGATAGAAAGAGAGAGACAGATAGAAAGAGAGAGACAGATAGAAAGAGAGAGACAGATAGAAAGAGAGAGACAGATAGAAAGAGAGAGACAGATAGAAAGAGAGAGACAGATAGAAAGAGAGAGAGACAGATAGAAAGAGAGAGAGACAGATAGAAAGAGAGAGACAGATAGAAAGAGAGAGAGACAGATAGAAAGAGAGAGAGACAGATAGAAAGAGAGAGAGACAGATAGAAAGAGAGAGAGACAGATAGAAAGAGAGAGAGACATAGATAGAAAGAGAAGAGACAGATAGAAAAGAGAGAGACAGATAGAAAGAGAGAGACAGATAGAAAGAGAGAGACAGATAGAAAGAGAGAGACAGATAGAAAGAGAGAGACAGATAGAAAGAGAGAGACAGATAGAAAGAGAGAGACAGATAGAAAGAGAGAGACAGATAGAAAGAGAGAGACAGATAGAAAGAGAGACAGAGAAAGAGAGAGACAGATAGAAAAGAGAGACAGATAGAAAGAGAGACAGATAGAAAGAGAGAGACAGATAGAAAGAGAGAGACAGATAGAAAGAGAGAGACATAGATAGAAAGAGAGACAGATAGAAAGAGAGAGAGAGACAGATAGAAAGAGAGAGAGAGAGATAGAAAAGAGAGAGAAATAGATAGAAAGAGAGAGACAGATAGAAAGAGAGAGAGACAGATAGAAAGAGAGAGAGAGAGAGATAGAAAGAGAGAGAGACAGATAGAAAGAGAGAGAGAAATAGATAGAAAGAGAGAGAGAAATAGATAGAAAAGAGAGAGACATAGATAGAAAGAGAGAGAAACAGATAGAAAGAGAGAGAGACATAGATAGAAAGAGAGAGAGAAATAGATAGAAAGAGAGAGACAGATAGAAAGAGAGAGAAATAGATAGAAAGAGAGAGAGACAGATAGAAAGAGAGAGAGACAGATAGAAAGAGAGAGAGACATAGATAGAAAGAGAGAGAGACATAGATAGAAAGAGAGACAGATAGAAAAGAGAGAGAGAGACAGATAGAAAGAGAGAGAGAGATAGAAAGAGAGAGAGACAGATAGAAAGAGAGAGAAATAGATAGAAAGAGAGAGACAGATAGAAAGAGAGAGAGACATAGATAGAAAGAGAGAGAGACATAGATAGAAAGAGAGAGAGAAATAGATAGAAAGAGAGAGACAGATAGAAAGAGAGAGAGACATAGATAGAAAGAGAGACAGATAGAAAGAGAGAGAGAGAGACAGATAGAAAGAGAGAGAGAGAGATAGAAAGAGAGAGACAGATAGAAAGAGAGAGAAATAGAAAGAGAGAGAAATAGAAAAGAGAGAGACAGATAGAAAGAGAGAGAGAGACAGATAGAAAGAGAAGAGACAGATAGAAAGAGAGACAGATAGAAAGAGAGACAGATAGAAAGAGAGACAGATAGAAAGAGAGAGAGAGACAGATAGAAAGAGAGAGAGACAGATAGAAAGAGAGAGACAGATAGAAAGAGAGAGACAGATAGAAAGAGAGAGACAGATAGAAAGAGAGAGACAGATAGAAAGAGAGAGACAGATAGAAAGAGAGAGACAGATAGAAAGAGAGAGACAGATAGAAAGAGAGAGACAGATAGAAAGAGAGAGAGACAGATAGAAAGAGAGAGAGACAGATAGAAAGAGAGAGAGACAGATAGAAAGAGAGAGAGACAGATAGAAAGAGAGAGAGACAGATAGAAAGAGAGAGAGACAGATAGAAAGAGAGAGAGACATAGATAGAAAGAGAAGAGACAGATAGAAAGAGAGAGACAGATAGAAAGAGAGAGACAGATAGAAAAGAGAGAGAGAGACAGATAGATAGAAAGAGAGACAGATAGAAAGAGAGAGAGACATAGATAGAGAGAGAGACAGATAGATAGAAAGAGAGAGAGAGATAGAAAGAGAGAGAGACAGATAGATAGAAAGAGAGACAGATAGAAAGAGAAGAGAGATAGAAAGAGAGAGAAATAGATAGAAAGAGAGAGAGACAGATAGAAAGAGAGAGAGACAGATAGAAAGAGAGAGACAGATAGAAAGAGAGAGAGACAGATAGAAAGAGAGAGAGACAGATAGAAAGAGAGAGAGACAGATAGAAAGAGAGAGAGACAGATAGAAAGAGAGAGAGACAGATAGAAAGAGAGAGAGACAGATAGAAAGAGAGAGAGACAGATAGAAAGAGAGAGAGACAGATAGAAAGAGAGAGAGACAGATAGAAAGAGAGAGAGACAGATAGAAAGAGAGAGAGACAGATAGAAAGAGAGAGAGACAGATAGAAAGAGAGAGAGACAGATAGAAAGAGAGAGAGACAGATAGAAAGAGAGAGAGACAGATAGAAAGAGAGAGAGACAGATAGAAAGAGAGAGAGAGATAGAAAGAGAGAGAGAGAGACAGATAGATAGAAAGAGAGACAGATAGAAAGAGAGAGAGACATAGATAGAGAGAGAGACAGATAGATAGAAAGAGAGAGAGAGATAGAAAGAGAGAGAGAGAGACAGATAGATAGAAAGAGAGACAGATAGAAAGAGAAGAGAGATAGAAAGAGAGAGAAATAGATAGAAAGAGAGAGAGACAGATAGAAAGAGAGAGAGAGAGATAGAAAGAGAGAGACAGGTAGAAAGAGAAGAGACAGATAGAAAGAGAGAGAAATAGATAGAAAGAGAGAGAGACAGATAGAAAGAGAGAGAGACAGATAGAAAGAGAGAGAGACATAGATAGAAAGAGAGAGAGACATAGATAGAAAGAGAGACAGATAGAAAGAGAGAGAGAGAGACAGATAGAAAGAGAGAGAGAGAGATAGAAAGAGAGAGAGACAGATAGAAAGAGAGAGAAATAGATAGAAAAGAGAGACAGATAGAAAGAGAGAGAGACATAGATAGAAAGAGAGAGAGACATAGATAGAAAGAGAGAGAGAAATAGATAGAAAGAGAGAGACAGATAGAAAGAGAGAGAGACATAGATAGAAAGAGAGACAGATAGAAAGAGAGAGAGAGAGAGATAGAAAGAGAGAGAGAGATAGAAAGAGAGAGAGACAGATAGAAAGAGAGAGAAATAGAAAGAGAGAGAAATAGAAAGAGAGAGACAGATAGAAAGAGAGAGAGAGACAGATAGAAAGAGAAGAGACAGATAGAAAGAGAGAGACAGATAGAAAGAGAGACAGATAGAAAGAGAGACAGATAGAAATAGAGAGAGAGACAGATAGAAAGAGAAGAGACAGATAGAAAGAGAGAGACAGATAGAAAGAGAGAGACAGATAGAAAGAGAGAGACAGATAGAAAGAGAGAGACAGATAGAAAGAGAGAGACAGATAGAAAGAGAGAGACAGATAGAAAAGAGAGACAGATAGAAAGAGAGAGAGACAGATAGAAAGAGAGAGAGACAGATAGAAAGAGAGAGAGACAGATAGAAAGAGAGAGAGACAGATAGAAAGAGAGAGAGACAGATAGAAAGAGAGAGAGACAGATAGAAAGAGAGAGAGACAGATAGAAAGAGAGAGAGACATAGATAGAAAGAGAAGAGACAGATAGAAAGAGAGAGACAGATAGAAAGAGAGAGACAGATAGAAAGAGAGAGACAGATAGAAAGAGAGAGACAGATAGAAAGAGAGAGACAGATAGAAAGAGAGAGACAGATAGAAAGAGAGAGACAGATAGAAAGAGAGAGACAGATAGAAAGAGAGACAGATAGAAAGAGAGAGACAGATAGAAAGAGAGAGACAGATAGAAAGAGAGACAGATAGAAAGAGAGAGACAGATAGAAAGAGAGAGACAGATAAAAGAGAGAGACAGATAGAAAGAGAGACAGATAGAAAGAGAGAGAGAGAGACAGATAGAAAGAGAGAGAGAGAGATAGAAAGAGAGAGAGAAATAGATAGAAAGAGAGAGACAGATAGAAAGAGAGAGAGACAGATAGAAAGAGAGAGAGAGAGATAGAAAGAGAGAGAGACAGATAGAAAGAGAGAGAGAAATAGATAGAAAGAGAGAGAGAAATAGATAGAAAGAGAGAGAGACATAGATAGAAAGAGAGAGAAACAGATAGAAAGAGAGAGAGACATAGATAGAAAGAGAGAGAGAAATAGATAGAAAGAGAGAGACAGATAGAAAGAGAGAGAAATAGATAGAAAGAGAGAGAGACAGATAGAAAGAGAGAGAGACAGATAGAAAGAGAGAGAGACATAGATAGAAAGAGAGAGAGACATAGATAGAAAGAGAGACAGATAGAAAGAGAGAGAGAGAGACAGATAGAAAGAGAGAGAGAGAGATAGAAAGAGAGAGAGACAGATAGAAAGAGAGAGAAATAGATAGAAAGAGAGAGACAGATAGAAAGAGAGAGAGACATAGATAGAAAGAGAGAGAGACATAGATAGAAAGAGAGAGAGAAATAGATAGAAAGAGAGAGACAGATAGAAAGAGAGAGAGACATAGATAGAAAGAGAGACAGATAGAAAGAGAGAGAGAGAGACAGATAGAAAGAGAGAGAGAGAGATAGAAAGAGAGAGAGACAGATAGAAAGAGAGAGAAATAGAAAGAGAGAGAAATAGAAAGAGAGAGAGACAGATAGAAAGAGAGAGAGAGACAGATAGAAAGAGAAGAGACAGATAGAAAGAGAGACAGATAGAAAGAGAGACAGATAGAAAGAGAGAGAGAGATAGAAAGAGAGAGAGAGACAGATAGATAGAAAGAGAGACAGATAGAAAGAGGAGAGACAGATAGAAAGAGAGAGAGAGATAGAAAGACAGAGACAGGTAGAAAGAGAGAGACAGATAGAAAGAGAAGAGACAGATAGAAAGAGAGAGAGAGATAGAAAGAGAGAGACAGATAGAAAGAGAAGAGACAGATAGAAAGAGAGAGAGAGAAATAGATAGAAAGAGAGAGACAGATAGAAAGAGAGAGAGACAGATAGAAAGAGAGAGAGACAGATAGAAAAGAGAGAGACAGATAGAAAGAGAGAGAGACAGATAGAAAGAGAGAGAGACATAGATAGAAAGAGAAGAGACAGATAGAAAGAGAGAGACAGATAGAAAGAGAGAGACAGATAGAAAGAGAGAGACAGATAGAAAGAGAGAGACAGATAGAAAGAGAGAGACAGATAGAAAGAGAGAGACAGATAGAAAGAGAGAGACAGATAGAAAGAGAGAGACAGATAGAAAGAGAGAGACAGATAGAAAGAGAGACAGATAGAAAGAGAGAGACAGATAGAAAGAGAGAGACAGATAGAAAGAGAGACAGATAGAAAGAGAGAGACAGATAGAAAGAGAGAGACAGATAGAAAGAGAGAGAGACATAGATAGAAAGAGAGACAGATAGAAAGAGAGAGAGAGAGACAGATAGAAGAGAGAGAGAGAGATAGAAAGAGAGAGAGAAATAGATAGAAAGAGAGAGACAGATAGAAAGAGAGAGAGACAGATAGAAAGAGAGAGAGAGAGATAGAAAGAGAGAGAGACAGATAGAAAGAGAGAGAGAAATAGATAGAAAGAGAGAGAGAAATAGATAGAAAGAGAGAGAGACATAGATAGAAAGAGAGAGAAACAGATAGAAAGAGAGAGAGACATAGATAGAAAGAGAGAGAGAAATAGATAGAAAGAGAGAGACAGATAGAAAGAGAGAGAGACAGATAGAAAGAGAGAGAGACAGATAGAAAGAGAGAGAGACAGATAGAAAGAGAGAGAGAGAGAGAGAGAGACAGATAGAAAGAGAGATAGAAAGAGAGAGACAGATAGAAAGAGAGAGAGACATAGATAGAAAGAGAGAGAGAAATAGATAGAAAGAGAGAGACAGATAGAAAGAGAGAGAGACATAGATAGAAAGAGAGACAGATAGAAAGAGAGAGAGACAGACAGATAGAAAAGAGAGAGAGACAGATAGAAAGAGAGAGAGACAGATAGAAAGAGAGAGAGACATAGATAGAAAGAGAGAGAGAAATAGATAGAGAGAGACAGATAGAAAGAGAGAGAGACATAGATAGAAAGAGAGGCAGATAGAAAAGAGAGAGAAATAGATAGAAAGAGAGAGAGAAATAGATAGAAAGAGAGAGAGACATAGATAGAAAGAGAGACAGATAGAAAGAGAGAGAGAGAGACAGATAGAAAGAGAGAGAGAGACAGATAGAAAGAGAGAGAAATAGATAGAAAGAGAGAGACAGATAGAAAGAGAGAGAGACATAGATAGAAAGAGAGAGAGAAATAGATAGAAAGAGAGAGACAGATAGAAAGAGAGAGAGACATAGATAGAAAGAGAGACAGATAGAAAGAGAGAGAGAGAGACAGATAGAAAGAGAGAGAGAGACAGATAGAAAGAGAGAGACAGATAGAAAGAGAGAGAGACATAGATAGAAAGAGAGAGAGAAATAGATAGAGAGAGACAGATAGAAAGAGAGAGAGACATAGATAGAAAGAGAGGCAGATAGAAAGAGAGAGAGAGAGACAGATAGAAAGAGAGAGAGAGAGATAGAAAGAGAGAGAGACAGAGAAAGAGAGAGAAATAGAAAGAGAGAGAGACAGATAGAAAGAGAGAGAGAGACAGATAGAAAGAGAGAGAGAAATAGATAGAAAGAGAGAGACAGATAGAAAAGAGAGAGACATAGATAGAAAGAGAGACAGATAGAAAGAGAGAGAGAGAGACAGATAGAAAGAGAGAGAGAGAGATAGAAAGAGAGAGAGACAGATAGAAAGAGAGAGAAATAGAAAGAGAGAGAAATAGAAAGAGAGAGAGACAGATAGAAAAGAGACAGATAGAAAGAGAGAGAGACAGATAGAAAGAGAGAGAGACAGAAAGAGAGAGAGAGACAGATAGAAAGAGAAGAGACAGATAGAAAGAGAGAGAGACAGATAGAAAGAGAAGAGACAGATAGAAAGAAAGAGAGAGACAGATAGAAAGAGAGAGAGACAGATAGAAAGAGAGAGAGACAGATAGAAAGAAGAGAGAGACAGATAGAAAGAGAGAGAGACATAGATAGAAAGAGAGACAGATAGAAAGAGAGAGAGAGAGACAGATAGAAAGAGAGAGAGAGATAGAAAGAGAGAGAGACAGATAGAAAAAGAGAGAGAGAGATAGAAAAAGAGAGAGACAGATAGAAAGAGAGAGAGACAGATAGAAATAGAAGAGACAGATAGAAAGAAAGAGAGAGAAATAGATAGAAAGAGAGAGAGACAGATAGAAAGAGAGACATAGATAGAAAGAGAGACAGATAGAAAGAGAGAGAGAGAGACAGATAGAAAGAGAGAGAGAGAGATAGAAAGAGAGAGAGACAGATAGAAAGAGAGAGAGAGAAATAGAAAGAGAGAGACAGATAGAAAGAGAGAGAGAGACAGATAGAAAGAGAAGAGACAGATAGAAAGAGAGAGACAGATAGAAAGAGAGACAGATAGAAAGAGAGAGACAGATAGAAAGAGAAGAGACAGATAGAAAGAGAGAGAGAGAGATAGAAAGAGAGAGAGACATAGATAGAAAGAGGGAATTCAGACTACACCGTCAGCACCACAGCCATGGTGGTGTAGTGGTGTCTGAACACAGCTGTCAGACCCAGATGGTGGGGTGCTAATAACATTCAGAGTTTTGCAGCGCACCGTTTATTTTGTAATAATAAAACTGTTAGCGCTCGTTAATAGCGTAGCCGCCGCCTGCCAAGCACACGTTCCGGCTGACAGCCGTGCCACTCCTCTGCCATTTACTGTACGTGCCATGCCGATACCGATCGGCGGAATGGGCCTATGGTGGGCCCTTATCTTACACACAACACACACTGACCAGTTATCTGTCGTCTGCTGTCGAGCACATCAAAATATCCCAAATGAACACATAGTAAACATACCGATGTAAGAGCAGTAAGTAGGTACACACGCACATACTCAAATGCATGCACACATATGCACACACACACATATGCACACACACACATATGCACACACACATATGCTGACCTGATGATATGCTGTACTGACCGAATGGGGCAGTACAGTAGTTGTGGGAGAAGGTCAGGGCCAAAGGTCAATGTTTCCATAGCCTGCATCACATCATCATTTGAGTCTCATGGTTACAAGATTACAAATACTACAAACAAACTCACTTGAGATTTCAACTGAGGCCACTTAGTGCACATTAATAATATCTCAAAAGTAAATGAGAAAAATGACATCACATGACGTGTTGATTAAATATCATGTCACACATACTTGGGATCAATCAAAATATTTCTGAATGAGATGATTGTGGAGTGTGGGCAAAGCTGTGAGCTTGGGCAGATACCCACACTGTCCCCCAGTGAGGCCAGAAACAAAAGGTGCTTTTCTCTCAAAGTGCTGACGCATCGCTTGTTTCACAGGCCCACAATAGGCACTCACTGTGGCGTGACATAGCTTGTCATTGACCCCCAAACAGGTCCTGTTTCCTTTTATAAACCTCTGCTATCATTCTCAGTTACCCTAAAGCATTCCACTGATACCCAATTCATACTTTGTTTTTTACAAAGAAAATATACATAGATATATCTCCGTCTCTGTGTCTAACAAACGCTCACATGCAAACACACACACACACACACACACACACACACACATAGACACACACACACACACACACACACACACTGCAGTCTTGTAGGGAAAATGGAAAGGATTTGTGTTCTCTCCATATGCAGAGAGAGACTGTAAGAGAACAAGAGAATGAGAGAGAATGATAGACAGAGATACTCTGAAGCCGTTTTATTCTGTGACGTCGTGAAGGTTATTTAACCTCCAGACTTTATTTATTCA